>NC_044507.1:18864543-19164543 GCF_902362185.1 Chanos chanos
CATTACTCCCAATCATGAGGGAAACAGTGGACGCTGACATGTGCTAGACTGCACTTATGCAGACACAGAACAGTAACTTTAATAGCAATGAGCAAAATACCAAAATGTCAGTTATACACAACTGGACATTTCTTTGCTGGACAGTTTTGATAGTAAGAGTCAAAACCATGTAATTGTTGCAAAAAGAAAAAAAAAAAACTACAAAAAAAAAAAAAAAAAGATTATGCTGAATTCTATTATTTTGATCATTTCAACAACATTTTAGCTAAAGTCAGGTTAAACTCTTCATTAGTCATTAGTCAGCACACATAGAAAATCAGTGGTCTTAATCAAATAGAAGGGCACTGGTTACAAAAAAATGGTCAAATTCTAATCACCAGATACAACTCTTCAAGTTCCTTTTTTTTTCTTTACATCAAGCGCTTACAATGTAGTGAGAGAGAAAGAAACACAAACTGTTATATAAAAGATAAAAAAAAAAACCCTACAGTATTACCATTTTCCCCCAGTGTGTAAGATTATTTAATTTCAGGATATGCATTTAAAAAGGTACATTTCTCTCTTGGATGGATTTTTCCAATATATAGAGGGGGGGATATATAGGTCAGAGATCCCAATGCCTTATCAGTAATTCACCATTGCCTGGTTATTAAGGACAGCTTAGGAGGAGAAGGCTGAAGTACCACGAGGGGTTGAGGTGAATTGATTGCCTGTGGACATGTTAAACATGACCCTGTCAGGGCTCCACTCCACTCCTAAAATGCGCCAACCTGTGCCCCTCGCTGCAAGTAATCAGCTGTAGAAGGGCTTTAATAAAATTCGGAAGGCCTTGAGAACTGCCCTCAGGGGGTGTTTTCTACCAACTTGAGAAATAATCAAAACCCGCGGCAAGAGACATTTGCGGTGCGTTATCGAAGAGAGCATAGTAAATGTCTCACCACAGCCGAGCCCTTTAAAAAATAAATAAATAGGTTAAACTTGCCGCATGGACGGTTAGCTGTTAAGCGCAATTGTTCACGAGCGCATGGAGAAAGCGCAGCGGCTCACGAGCCGCATCAGAAACACGTGGCTTAGAGAAAACACAGACTGGGCGGTCATCGCGCGGGTGTTTGGTGCTTCACTTACCACGTTCGGAGGCGCCAGCTTGCGGCATGGGGGCAGTGAGGGGATAATTATGGGGTAACTTGTGCCCAATCTGTCCGCGCGCACCCTCCCCCCTTTGAAGGGGAGGTTCCCTTGATTAGCCGAACTCGGGGTGCAGCCCCCTCTGCGGATAGCAGATTGAAGTTCATCACAGGGGTCTCAGCTGCCAGTGTGTAGCGATGAATTGCCTGCTGTAAGAAGGTGTTGACAGGAGCAGCTGGACATCAGAGAGTGATGAAAAGAAAGGGAAATTCATTGAGACCCGAGACAGAGTGGTCCGTTGGGGGAGAGGGCCGGGCAGAGAGGGAACCTGGCATCTGCTGGAAGAGCGTCGAACTGCAGCCTAGTTTAAAGGAGTCATTGGAACATGTCATGGATGGGAGGCGGCAGCCTCTTTTGTTTAATCAATTGTGTCTCCGAACTGTTTGCTTTGGAGCAGATCTTGTCTTAAGCTTACTTCCTTATCCACCCTACCGTTCCCCTAACTGCCGTGTGTATACATTTGCACAGTACTGCAGCATAGTACAATGTAGCAATGGTAATAATAATAACAATAACAACAACAATAATAATAATAATAATAGTAACAACAACAATAATAATGGTAGTAGTAGCAGCAGCAATATTTTTCACGTTTTATGTTTTCATTATTTACATTACACTCATTGTTTCTGTTCAATTACTGTTATAATTCTTGATCTATGTAAAGCCCATGAAACCAATCTATTTAAAACTGAATTCTTATAATTTAACAAATCATTCTTTATTCATTTTTAATAATTCAAACTTTATTTATTTACTTTTTTTTTTTTTTTACATTTCTAAACAACTAATCAGACTCAAATCTCCATGACTGCAGTAGTAACTGTATGTGTAAACTTGCCACAGAATTGTCAAGAGTGACTGAAAATAATGAAAACATGGTGTACTCACTAAGAAATAAAGAAAAAAAAAAGAAAAGAAAAAAAAAGAAAGAGAGAGAGAAAAAAAGAAACAAATGTAGAGGATTGGCTTGTGTGATTCCCGGTGTAAATGAGATATTGTGGTGAGTGCATTGGCACACTGAACCCCTGAATCTGCCAGTGCCCCGAGGTTGCACAGAGCTCTATTGGTGTGATTTCACCAGTCTTGGCATTAATGATCTGCCTAGCAGTGCAAATTAGCTTTTAATGGGTGTTGCTTTACTGGACTGGTCCTGCCTCACACAAAGAATTTTTTTTTTTTTTTTCATCCACCAACTGAGTTTTCCCAACTCGACTAAAAGAAGTAACTGTGGTCTGTAATCACTGTGGTGTTTCAGTGATTTTCTGAAACAGGTCATCCTTTCCCTCATAAGAATGAGATCAACTCTCTATGGCCTGCTGCCATAGTTTTTTGTCTTTTATATATATATATATATATATATATATATTTCTTGGATGCCCCTTACCGTCTTACTATCCATTATTGAATTGTTTGGATAGTTCGGTTGTGGCTGATTGTTAAAAACACTGCCATTTGCTTCATGGCTCTTGTTTTTCTTCTGATGCTTAATTTACACCAGTACAAATTAGGAGTGTGAACATCATTTGGTCTTGATTACTGTTTTGCAAAAGGTTGTCTGGTATACTGCTGAGACCCTGCCATACCCCAGAGAGAGAGAGAGAGAGAGAGAGAAAGAGAGAGATGGAAAGAGAGAGACAGAGAGACAGAGAAAGAGAGAGAGAGAAAGACAGACACACCGAGAGTGAGGGATAGAGACAGAGAGAGAGAGAAAGAGAGAGACAGACAGACAAAGGGAGAAAGAGAGATGATGAGGATGATGATGATAATGATGTTGATGATGAAAGAGCTCTTGCACTGTGACCATGTTTGCGCGTGCGAGATTCACCAGTTATGATAAGATAGTCTCTCAGCATCGCTGACACCCCGTCATTGCTTAATTAGCCTCCGTCAACCAAGCCCTGGAGGAGGACGGGAGTGCCTAATGATTAATGATAAAACTCTGTCTAAGGACATGCAGTGACACAACACAGCATGTCACAGGGTGCACTCAGAAGTGAAGTACAGTGAAGGGCCGTCTCTTTTCTTTTTCTTTCTTTTTTTTTTCTTCTTCTCTTCCTTAGACTGCACACACCTATATCACTGCTTTTATCCTCTAATGGCTGAGTAACACGGCACTCTGTGATATGACACTCCTGCTAAAGCTCTGAGTGCATTGCTAAATCAATTGCTGTATTGATCCATGACTAATTAGGGCAGGATAAATGGTGGAAGTACACAAATATTGGTCAGAGGAAGAGCCAGTAGAACTTAGGATGCATTAATACAGCGGCAGATGAGGCAGAGTGACAGGCGTTTCTGGACTCGTCGGTGGAAGGCAGTAGGTGAAATTAACTAGAACCTAAAGATGTCAGTCAGTTATACGTGGCAAGTAGCAAATGGAAATTGGTACACTTAACCTTATTGGCATCAACATGTGAAGGGTACTTTCAATTATACAGGTGAATATGAATTGCCCAAACATTGCATTCTGGTCTAAGTGGAGCCGGTCTGTGGCATAATTACTGTGTTTTATGTGGTTTATTGATATTTGTAGTTATTGGATCATTCTTTAGAGGGGTCACGCTTGTTGCAGTGTCTAGTACAAAGTAAATTAGCTGTTTTTAATGTTTTTTTTTTGCAGGTATATGTCACTTTGGTGTTTTATAGTTAATTCAGTTTCTTGTCACGTTGTTGTTTTTATTTCATTGCGAGTCCTAAGAGACTATCTATTTTTGTCATTAGACAGTGTAGTGGTCACACGTCATCAAACTCTAATTAGTTTCAGCTGTCAGGGCGCGTCCCGGAGGTCACAGGTCACGACTGGTTTCATGGGCTTGATGTAGGGTTGAAAAGGATCATGACGGTGCTCAGGGAATAACATCCTTATTAGAGCGAGGCATTTTCCCCTTAAATCAAAAATGACAGCCAAGAGCAAACATTCACTGTTTTTTTAAAAAAAAAAAAAAAATTAAAAAAGGATTTGGTTATGACTGAGACATAGGGCAACTCTCTGTGAGACTTTCTGCTTTAAGGGCTTGTTTGTTTGGTGATTTGCCTTTGCCCACCCCCCTCCCTGATTCTGATCTCAAGACAACAGTCCACACAAAACCCTCTCTTGGATTGATGTGAGCCCTACGGCGCCCTCTGCAGGTAGCACAGGAGACTTGCTCTGACACAGGGGCCATGACACGGCTGAGTCGTTAACCCAGAAAACATGGCATTTGCTTCGATTGTCATAACAGATGTTTCAAAACTATTTCCCTCAAAGCTTAAAATCTGGAAGAAGTATTAAATTAATAAAACATTCCCTCCCCCCTTTTTAAGTCCCCCAGTTCTCATCCAATGCTAAGTGGCCTTGTTGAGTCAATTGGATTAGCACTAATATGTAAACACAGGAGGTAAAAAGAGTAATCCTCTAATGGAAGGGGGGGAAAAAACAGGAGATAAAAAAGTCAAAATGCCATGTTTTCTCTTTTGACAAAAGATACAAGTGACACAAACACACAGGACTGATGGAGACGAGGCCTCGTAACACGGACATGGAGACATTTGAGAAAACTGTTTTGACCGTGGAACGGCGGAGTAATTACCCGTTTGTAACTCCGTGGGATAATAGGAGTCAAACCTTTTGGGGATAAGACAGAGGCTTCTTAATTATTAAACGCTTACATCAGCCAAGCGCTAGAGAGTTGCAATTATTAATGTTGTTGTTCTTGTTTGTGCTTAAACACTACCGCTGCTGTTAATATCCTCATTAACCAAAATGAATGATTTTATTACTCTTGATTTGGTTTGGGGTTTTGTTAATACAGCTGGGCTATGTCATCAGTGCTTACTGAAGGATAAACATCGCTAGTGAGCATTCCAGTCAACGACTGCCAAGCGCCTACTGGTACCACACATTTTTCTTGTCACTTTTCTTATTACTTGATTAATCAGATCATGTTTTTTTTTTCTTACATTACCGACATTACGGATATTACTGTAGATACATCTGCAAAACAGGAGCAAATATGATGACAATTAAAAATACACTTATACCTGCAAATAAATCAGGGAGCATAGCAGAGCCAAAAGATGATGCACTCAAACACCTGCACATATGTGTGAATTTAAATATGATTAGACTTGTTCAAAATCAAAATGACTAATAACGTACTGCAAATATGGCGGAGAAAGAAAATACCTGGGATTAAGTGTAAAATCAGAAGATGGAGCCATGCCATTTTAATACCTTATTTTAAATGGTCTGAGTGATTCTCTGCATTTACCATGCTTTGCATACACACCGAGATGTCCTCAAAATGTCTCATTGCATTAAAGCAAATCATGCTATTAAAATTCTACATACCTCACCTTAAGGAATCACACACAAAAAAAAGAGCCCGAATTAAAGTGTATTTCTTTGGATTAAGAAAATGTTGAATTAATGTGCATTTCTTTGGATTAGCTGAAAGAGCTGTCTTTTAATTATGCCAAAAAAACTCCCAGTTTGATTAAACTGTGACATTACAAGAAAAAAGAAATTGCAGCTGAAATTAGATTCTTGTCTAATTTCTAACTTCTTGTTCTTTCTCTTTAATTTGGTACAGCGTTGATTTGCCGACTGTTTGTGTGTGTGTGTGTGTGTGTGTGTGTGTGTATATACACTGTGGCATATTCAGGTCTGTTCCAGTGGTCTCCTGCATTGTTTGCAGGAGACACTGTGCTTTCATTTAAGAAACCACCTTCAATTCACCCATCAAATACAACTCGTCTGGACGCATTCGGCTCCTGTTCTACCGCATTTTACATTTTGTTGTTTCTGTGGAGTCTTATTTCTGAAACAGGGAAAGTCAAACAAGAGTGTAAATTGTAAGCTCCCTGCGGAGCTGACGCCCCACACTATAGTATTTACTATTTCAATATCATGTTAAAAAGACCGGGAGAGTCCCTGCATTGAGGTGGTAATAACTCTTAAGCACAGAGCCTTCTCTTAAGGCTTGCCAATAGTGATTAAAGGACTCCCCACTGCCACTATCACTGCCTGTAAAGATTCTTTGATTGGTCCTCTCTTTAAAAACTCCCCTGTGAGGAAAAGGAACATAGGCTACAATATCTTCCAAATTGGAAGACTACACAACAGACATTCACGCGGTCCCTCATAAGAGCCTACACACCACCAGGGGGTCCGACAATAACACCACAAAGTAAACAATCAGATGGACAGCAGCTTTTTACACCGCCCTGGAAGCACCTAAAATCCTTTGATGGTAATTGGAGTAAGAGAGGCTAGGCAAGCCTGCAAGAACCATTACCTCTCAAACTACAGTGTTAATGTTCACTTTGATTTCACGCAGTCAAGCCTTGTCCCTGGGTTTTTTCTCTCTCTCTTTTCTTTTCAATCAGTGAACGAGGCAGGAAACGTTCTTATTTCCAGCCAAAACGCACGTCGCTCCCATACACACACACACACACACACACACACACGCAGCAAGGCCAACCATCACGCGCTTTCCGAGGAGCATAATTGTTTTACGGACAAAATTCTATAGGTTGAAGCAAATAAGGGCTGTTTTATTGGTTCTGGCTACTGCTGGCTTAATCTGAACCATATGCAATTTTAAAGGATATTCCTGCTGCTAATGGGTCCCTGGAGATGGAAGGGTTAATTGATGCAGCTGTTGATAGCTTTTACACATGACAAAGGGATCCTGGTCCCTAGTGACACTTATTTTGCAGACAGTTTTTAATGAAGTGTTAAACAGAAGGGTTTTTTTACAGTAGGGTTTTTTTTTCACTCTCATCTGAGAGAATGCTTCGCACATAAATAAATAAATAAACCCAAAAACCTTTCAGTGGGGAAGTGCTACCAATGACCATTGATTTATCTGTTAAATAAGAAAAGCTTTTCACAACATCTATTCAGTGTTGATTTGTAAGGGTCTGATGGAGGTCTGAAGGAGAGAAAAAGTCAATCAGTGATGCTGGTGCTGTTCTAGTCAGGAATCCACAACAGAACAGAAATACATCACACTTAACGTCACATTCATATATCTCTTTATATGATAATGGCCTGCGTGCATACTATTATTAATGTTCCAACAACATGTTCAGTTTTGTTGCAGTCACTTCAACCACTGAAATACAGAGATTTGCGTATAGTCATGGACACTGGTTCTCTACCTCAGAAAAGTTGTTTATAAATGACAAGTTCAACATTCAAAGTAAAGGACCGCTCAGCATTTAACATGCATCTCACACTGTACAAGTAATTCGCGGTCATTAGAATTATTATCTTTGAAGACGTCACCCACTGAGCTTTGCTCAAATGATCATTATCCAAGCAGATTTCGAGGACTTCCACCATCCAATGCCGCGATACCCCGCATTTCACATCTGCTTTGTTTGAGGGAGACGAGCTCAGTTTTTATAATGTCATCTTTGCTTCGTTTTAATTATACAGTTATTATCATGCTGCAGATGATTCCTCTGAAGGCCTAGCTCTCCTCAGGACCAACAAAACAGATGGGGTATTTCTATGTGTAAAATATCAGGAGGTTTTGTTTTTTTTTCTGAGCAAACATTTACAGATATTTCATTGCTGAAAATGAAATACAAAGACACGGGCTAAATTGAATTGATCGTTGCATGTGGAAATGGCTGTGGAAAGTGGAAGAAGCTGAAAGTGATGACTGCGTGATGAACTGGAGAGCGGCCTCACCCCAAGGATTATACTCCCATAGTCACTAAATTCTGCTCATTAAAGTGACAAACCCAAACACAAAACCAGTCGAGCGTGAGATTCAGCTGTGTACAGCATCTGGTCCGTACCGGCAACCCTGGCATAAGGACCCCCCCCCCCCCCCCCGCCCAAAACCACCCCACCCAACACACACATGCAAATGTGCACGAACACACGCACACACGCACACACACACTGCACCCTCCATCAAAACTAAAACAATCAAAAGCCCTTTCATTTCCCATTTACAAACCTGCCACAAAGACCTATTAGTAGCCATGATCATGGACTGCTGGTGATTTACAAATGATGACAGAAAAGACCTCTCTCTCTGTCTCTCTGTCTCTCGCTCTCTCTCCCCCTCTCTTTCACATTCTCTCTCTCTCTGTCTCTCTCTCTCTCTCTTTCACCAACTCATCTTTTTCTTCCTTTCTTCCTTTCTCCAGTCAGCCTCTCATTCCATCAGTCAGCTACTCTGTCCTGATTATCTTGAGACGCCAATTTCAAAGAGACATCTTAATAGTGATGTCAACGTATTAATTAGAAGTGTTAATGAGCTAAAAGCAACCCAAATTAAATTAATGCAGCAATAGACACAGAGAGCGAAATTAGCTTCAATTTCTGTAAATGATTCTGAAGTGTGCACAACATATCAGCCTGCCTGAACATTCCCATCCCCCAAAGCTAATCAAGAGCTACATTGCAATTAGCTGCTTAATTAAAGCAACACTCTGCTCGGAAAATCCGGCACAATTAAGTAATGGCTGTTACAGCATGAAGCTGGGCTGCATTTGTCTTCGGGAAAAAAAAAAACTGGAAAAAAAAAAAAAAAAAACTCTAAACATATTATGTCCCCAATGGCCTGTGGGGAGCTTGGGAAGGCCAAGAACTGCCAAGATGGAGAAGGCTCCATTTCCTCGTTGGGGGTTCTGCGCTCCAGCTGGAAACGGCGTCAATCAGCCTATGACGACGCGCCAGATCACACTGCCTTGCCCGAGGTTTCATAGCCATCTGAATTGGCTTTGAATTGGATAAGCATTGGCCTAATCACTGGTTTTGGTGTTATCACCTCACCGTTTTCCAGTTGGACGCCGTGTTTTCAGACAGTTGGAGCTTCCTTCAGTGTTTCGGTGAGGAATCTTTCCTTGACCCTTTAAGCCGTTTCTGGTCGTGTCTCGGTTCTGCTTCGCTTCTCTCCATTTTTCTTTCCCCCTGATTGGTCTCGTTGCTCTCAGTGTAGCACCAGATCATCAGAAACCTAGAAAGTAACGTAGGGAAGTTTAATTTCTTTTCTTTCTTTTTTTTCTTTTTTCATTTAAGCTGGCTGGGAAGGGAGAGGATGATATTGTACAGTAAAAACACAGCTCTCCGATGGTCACCCTCACAGTACTGCACATTGGGTTATTTACTGGTTGGAGGTGTGTGTGTGTGTGTGTGTGTGTTTGTGTGAGAGAGAGCGTGTGTCTGTGTGCACAGTGAGCCGTGATTAACACCCCAGTTTGAAAGGGCCGCAAAGGGATGCTGGTGTGAGTTCTATCCTTCGTCAGGTGTAAGCCAATGCAGAGCATATGCCATCTCTGCCGAGACTGCTCCGCCGCTGCTTCCCGGAGATCCCTACAACTGGGACCAGGCGTCATTCACAAACGCCATCTGTCACCAACAGCTTCACCTGTGAGGAACGCCTAACCCGAGAGGCTAAGACCTCTGCTCCGTTCTCAGAAACTGCTCACCACTGGAGAGTGTTGCACATTGAGGACAACCAGGCTGCGCTTTGAGTCCGCTGTTTTTTTCTTTTTTTTTTTTTTTACCATACGACTCCTACTATCCCCTCTGATCAGTCATGTAAACATCAAACAGGAGAGACTGAAGACAAAGGAAGAAGAAGAAGAAGAAGAAGAAGAAGCAGAAGAAAAAAAAGGTTTCTCCTGGAATGCTCCGGGACAGCTTTTCTCTGTTCTAGAGAGAGGAGAAAAGACACCTGAAGTGTCTGACGCCAAATTAGGTTTTCAAAGACAATAATTAGACTTCCCTCCCTCAAGGTAAATTACCTGCCACACAATTGATCTGCATTCTAATTATAGCGATTTGCCTCTGAGCCATTGCGAGAACTTCCCTTTCTTCTAGTAGGAGCTGTAAAACACACTAAAATACATGTAGGTATATGTGGACAGCTGTAATCAGTTTTAACATGCATTCTGCTCCGTGTCTGCAGGAGTTAATCAACACTGTTATGCAGAACTGACTAAATACTAAAAGATGATGAAGTCTCACTTCCAGTGTGAAAATATGACCTCATGTAACCTTGTTATGCTATGAAATTAAAAAAAAAAAAAGTTGCACTCACGGTAGGATTCTACAACACATTTAAAATAGTAAAAATACAATAAAAAACATTAATAGATTAAAACAGTAGATGAGTCCCTTCACCTTTTAGCTGAAATAAGATAAACACTTGACAACACTGAGAGGCATGATGACTGACTTCTGATTAAATAGAATCTCTTACATTGATAAGGAAAGCAACAAACTTAAGTCAAGTGTAGACAAATGACGTCATCTTCTACATATACATGTGTTTGTTCTGACCTGCTGTTTAAAAACACGGTTTAATATGTAAGACTCACACACACACACACACTCACACACACACACACGCACACACACACACAAGACTGGCCCGAAGTAAGTTATAACAGTAACACAACAGCATGGGGAGGGAAACAGTTTTTGGAGCCTGTCTAAATAGGCTTTGTAAGGACTGAGTCAGTAAAAGCTGGAGTGTGTTTTTTTTTTTTTAATTTTTTTTTTAATCCGTCAGGTGCGGTCTCACCTCCGCGTGGCGGCACTGCAGCAGCAGATGAAGTGACGCGCGATTGGGATTGAGAGGAACCAGTCATTTTCATTCAGCCCACGGTGTCGGGCGCTAATTAATATGTAAATTTCACATTGTTTGTTAGCTCTCATGTCAAATTTTGATGTGAGCCGCGGCTTCTGAGTTAACAGAGATTTCCCGTAGATTGTGGCCTGGGTTTCTGCCAGAACCAAGTCACTCTATAATCTAATATTTCTGAAGTAGATATACTAATATATGTCTCTGAAGCTTATAACTTGGACGACAGACTAATGATATTTTATTAAGCCTGAGTAATTGAAGAGCCCATTTTAATATGTAATTAAGTACTTAAGCATAATTACGAAACACAGTACGAATCCAAATGAATTAATTAAAATTGGTCAATACAGTAGTCTGTTTGGGATCCATTGTCTGTTTCTCGACTTGTGACGTTAAACATTTTAATAGGCTACATCTTGAATAAAATGAAAGACAATCCCCCCCCCCCTCCATTTTTTTTTTTTTTTACGCCACAGACGTGGAAAATGAAAGCTACTAAAGCTGCTGGGCTGTTTATTTCTTAAAGCAAAAGCATGACAGCGTGGAGCTCCACGTGCTTTCCTACTGTTTCAGACGAAAACAGGCTGTTACGTCCTGCTAATTCTTCTTACTGGTTACACTACAGGCAGGAATCTGAAATGGATAAACTGTAAGAACCAGGCAGGAGCTGGAGCCATGGACAGTCATGTGGATCATTGTCTTACTGCCTGAGACAGGTGTGTGTGTGTGTGTGTGTGTGTGTGTGTGTGTGTGTGTGTGTGAGAGAGAGAGAGAGAGAGAGAGAGAGAGAGAGAGGGAGAACTGTCTGAGTTTGATGCATACCCAGAGAGCAGCTTAATTTCTCCTGGCTGCCACTATATGGCACGCTTTGAGAGAAGTTCACTGATAAACACAGAGACACAGACACATCTCTTGCCCCAGTGGAGCCATTTACCTTTCTCCAAGTAGATTCAAGATATTAATTAAGATAAATCTACCTCAATTCAGCCATTCTGCCATCTGCTTATTTATCAGAATTATGTTAATCATTTCTGTAGGGCAGGAGAATTATTACCCATTTTGTGTCTAATTTATATTAATATTCAAAAATTAAATAATTCAGCAATTCACTCCATCTGCTTTGGCCTCATCGCACCACAGCACGTAAGAATTAAACACAAAACATTGAGACACACACACAAACACACACACACACACACACACACACACACACACACTCTCTCTCTTCTTCTCTCAAAAGCATACTGCATCAACACACTTTAAATACCAATTGTTAATATGGGAGAATAGTATGTCTCATTAACAAACAATATGCCACTGTTAACCTACCCTGTACACAATGCTACTAACTTCTATGATGAAGATTTATGATATGTGTCTACATCTACAGGCTGATGGATATCTGGAACAGCGTCTTGAACTTCTGTGTGTATTAATACCCCCTATAAAAAACAAGTGTCTATCCAGGCTTAGGTAGGGCTGGTGAGGAGACCTGGCCTGCTAACAGTCATTGTGTGTCATTACTGTACCGAGAGACCATACAGTTACAACAGATAAAGTGAAAATCTCCTGAAACAGTCCCTAGCAGCGGTGGAGCTCTCTCCCCACTGTGTAAATCTAACTAACTCTTCACTCATCACTGAGGAGATTAAGGGACAGTGACATCTTCTATGTCAGACCGACGGAGCAATTAGTCCACTCAGTGGCTTTGCGCTTGACTTTGAGCACTTGTTTGTGTGCGGCTCACGAGTCAGGTAATGGGGATGGTTGGGGGGTGGGGTGGGGGGGGTGGAGGGGGGGTGCTGGGGTGGAGGGGCTGGTGGGCCAAACTGCGGCCGGAGCAGGGGCAGATCTCACGTCGGCACAAGCCCGGCACTAATTAGGGTGAAGATGAGGCCAGGCTGCGAGCTGTGTGATTAAATTTAGATCTGGAGGGAGATCTTGACCCAGTGTGGCCCTCATCTAAGTGACATTTACCCAGGATAACCATGCTACAGCTGAGGCTTATTAACCTTTGGTGGACCTGAACACCACTGACTAGCTTAATTGGCAGATGGATTATTAAATAGACCAACTTCAGGATGATTGAACATCTCATATCTACAACAAGCAGGTTCGTTGGCAAAGTCCCATTATCAGTCGAGCTCCAGGATACAGTGGACTACATAGTCCAAATTTATCTTTTGCAGTCTGTTGACACCCTGGCAGGTTATAGCAATGAAGAAGGAAAAAGAGAGCTGAGTCCTAACAAAAAATCTGTACCATATAATATTATCTGTTTATCGGTATTACATATTTACGATTTTTATAAACCGTTATTCGTTTCTTTTGTTTTTGACCTGTGATCACAAATAGAGTGGCCTTGGGAGTCTTTTAAAATCCATCTCATGATTTGTGGAAGCCCATTTTTGCCAGTTGGGAAAAAAGGTGGGTGTGTCCTTCTCTGACCTAGTGCTATCACATGCAACCACGACATAACATCTCAGGATTCTGATTTACTGTCTCAGAATTTGGATTCGGTACCTCCCAAATTGTGGATTAATATCTTGCAAATGTGACACACTAAACCACAATTATGACTTAATATGTCGGATCTATGACTTAATGTTTCACAGTAATTAATTATTTCACAATTACTTACAGCTGCAAATATCTCGCATATAAGACTACCTCAAAGTTATGAGTTTGGAAAGTGTCAGCATAAAATCTCAGCATTTTTTACTTTAACACCTCAGAATTATGACTTAATTTCTCATAATTATGAGTAACAGGAAATTATGACCTACTATCTCATAACTCTGAAATAATAAGAGTTTTATATTTATAAGGGGTATATCACCTAGCGTTTATGCACTTTTATTAAAGGAAAAAAACACAATCTCTTCAGAATAACCAGGAACACTGCCCTCATTAAACATTTTCGATCTAGCCTATACACAGGGCACACACAATGCACTGAAGCAGTTGTGAAAATATAATTTCTTTACGACTAACAGAAACACTCAATGGTGATAGCCTGTTGCAGTTGTGTTTGTCATAGAAATTTGCCATACCTATTATTTCATTGGTTGAAATTTAGCTAAGAGAAATCATGGCTTGAAGACAGGTGCTTGAAGGAAGACATGCTACTTGAAGATATGCTTTGCTATCTCATTTTGTACTCATTTCGTTAATCTTAGGGCATTTTGTATACGAGTGTTACTTGTCACCTCTTCAAAGATCTCTCAGGAACCAGGCTTCTAAGTTGTATTTGTAAGATATTAAATCGTTCTTCTCAAATAGTTCATAATTATGAGCCATTTATAGGTGCTTTCAAGATATTTAGTTGGAATTTTGAAAAATTAACGTGTAAATCCGACATATTAAATCGTAATTGAGGTTTGCTATATCGCACTTGAGAGACACGGAGTAGCAAATGTGCGACACCAAAACTAGGCCCTGGTAAAAAGTACTTATGTGTTTAAGGTTCTCTTTAACTATTCACTGGTTACGGCATGTCTACAGCAGTAGGAAAGCAATACAACTTTTAATGTGGGTGTTTCAAACCACAAGAATTCACATTTTGGATTCTTTATCAGGCAAATGGTCCTCCACGGCATCCAAGGAACAAAAAATCCCTCGTTACTTTGAATCCCTTGGAAGGAAAAATCATAGGTTAACGTGGCAATGACCATTACTCAGTGCAAAGTGAAGCATAGCAAAATAGTGTCAATTCCATCTAATACCTACAATATCTTTTAATCCACTCCATATCCTTCGTAAGTGGTGAAAAACCCCTCGAAAATCATGTCGCTGTTCTCTAATGGAGAGTCTCCATGAGCATAAACAAGGACAATGAGAGGCAGTCCCAGGGCTCTGTAGAGAACCAAGCATATACAGTAACAAGCATTCCCATGGTTCCTCTGTCTGAAATAGTGCATGCCCATTTTCCTGCATAGCCAAAAGACCTTCCAGACATATGTTTAAAGCATGATCTTTTCACTGGAGTGCTTTGCCACGGTGAATCAATGCTGTCGAGGAAAGGCGCGAGTCAGCCATGTTGGATTCAGTTCTGCATCGGGGAATAAGTGGATCATATTGGAGGCATTACCATGCTTGCATAGCCGAAGCGCCCTCATATTCAAAACAGGAGATTACAGCACAGCGTGTGATAAATGTCACCTCAGAGCAATGACCCGCATTATGTAGCAACGCCGAGCCCGGGAACCTGCGGCTTCCAGCCCCAGCTCTCTGACCGACTGTGGTCACTAACCCACACGCGTGCGGGCTTGGGCCCGGACAACGCCCCCCCCCCCCACTTCCCCCATACAATCCTTTCAGCTGTGGAGGTGAAACTGAAAGGATGTAAAGCGAGCCTGCAGCAGAAGCAAAAGGCCAGTAAAAGAGCTGTTAACCATATCCTTTAAACAGCTGGTACATTTCCCTCCGGCACGAGGTCAGGACCCACTGGTGAGCTAAAGGAAGGAAAAGACGTCAAGAGGCAGAGATGAGTGGTCCAGTGCCCACCGCTGCCATGGAGACAAATCAACATTCGCGTGGTGATGGGTAAGTAAAGGGATCTTCTGATGGACAAGTCGTGAGATAGTAAGTAGGCATAGTCTAACCAAGCAAATATAATTCTTCTGAATAAAGACTCTAAGCCCTTTTGTAATTAGCCCAGTCTCTAATGTACGGCACACTTTAACGACCTTTACAAACGAGACGCGGCTGATTCGCCTGTTGCCGTTAACGCAGTTATTTTCTATATCAGTGTGACTGGAGCGTAGCGCAAACCTGGAACCTTCCGTGCCGGGACACACGTGGACAGAATTTACATTGGCTTTCATGGGTTTGAATGCATTCAGACAAAACGAATTTGCTGTGAAATAATATGAGATTCAGATGATCATAAAGGACACCATAAACACCCACATTGAAAAAGCCCAGGATGTCTAGACGTCCAGACCTAAATACCTAAACACCCGATTAAACTGACAGGAAGTCATCCTAAAGAATATGCTTGAGATAAATATCTGTTACAATGGTGTAGGCTATAAACAGTAACTTGCGTTAAAAAAAAAAAAAAAAGAAAAGAAAAGAAAAAAAATCCAACATGTAATTATATATAGCATTTAGCCCAAAGGTTCTCACTGTTAGTCTTTTTGTTCATTAAACGAGCTCTGCTTCACACTGCTTTCCTTTCATGATAGGGATCTGAACACTGAATGTTTACCAGCCAGCCATAACCAATTAATGTTAATCTAAGACAACACAAAATGTGGTATTCAAATCAAGCCATTTGGGGAACAGATTCAGAGCGTCAGACCCAATACTTTTTAAGACACACTTCAAATGTTTTTTTCCCCACTCTTATTGCTTCCCTAGGTCATAAACTCAGAAGCCCTCCATTTTAAAGGCCAGAGAAAGAATGATTGTACTGACGAACTTCTAAATGGTGATGCTGCTGAATTTTATTTAACAAAGCTAGACACCGTGAGTGAACAGTTGCTTCAAGCATGTTCTAAAAAAGCCGCAGAAAAGGGTGCAGACAGAACCAGACGTTCGTCATAGCTTTTCAAAGCTATCACGCTCTAATCTGTCTGGGATTCCGCGTGTGTTAACACAGCTAAAAAACGTAGAAAGCAAACACTCCAACAACACCGCATGAATGTCTCAATATATTAACCGCACAATAAACAACCTATTCAATTCCAGGGATTTGCATGGGAAATATGAGCATTAGCACAGAGGGATGAGGTGTCTACTTCTCTGTTTGGAAGGGAAGCTTTCAGAGCTCATACTGAGAGTGAAACGAAGAGAGCCCTGCTGTGGCGACAGAGAAGACTGCCTCGCTGCTGGCGTATCAGTGAACACAATGCCCTAGATTAGCCCAGTGTCACAACTGAGCTGAAATAAGCTAATTGCTTAATTAGCTGACCCAATTCGATAAGCCTCTTCTAACACATTAACACCAGCTATGTAACAAATAGCTCGGATTCATATAAAAAAAAAAAAAAAAACCTCTGGGTTTAATTATAGTCATGAGAGTAAAATACAAAATGAGATGGCCAATGGAAGCTCTATGAACATTATGGTGAAGAAGACTATTTACCATCCATTTATTTATGAAAAGCCATGGGCAATCGCTGTCTTTAGATCGACAAACATTTTAAAAGAGACTGTTTTACAGAGAAGAATTAATCTTTTGAGGAGAGGGAGGGACACATTTTTATCAGATTAAAACTTGACAGATCAGGAGTGTTCATTCAGCGCTGAAAAGGTGTGCTATACTTGGCTGAAACAATTAGGCTGTATCTGTGAAAATGATTTTACCGGGCTGTGGAAATAGAAAAAGAAGAGGTTAAAGGTAAAACCATTTTCTCATTAGACTGAACGATGAGTGGGACAGATTAATTTACATTTTCTCCTGACATATTTTACATTCACAATCTTTTGCTTAGCGCTGGGAGTTATGGCCAATAGAGCGCTATTTGTATAAGATGAAGTCATTTATATGCTAATTCATTGGGATGTGGACTTTCCACATTCATTTCTTACACATTCATGTTTACCTATTAACGCATATAGATGCAAAGGAATATTAGAATATTAGAAATATATAAAAAAAGAAAAAGCTGTAGGCAACAAAGTATTAGCTGTGCAGTTGCTCTTATTAATCTCATGTTACGAGCTATTTCTGTTTTCATTCATAGTGCACCCAAGAGTCAAGTCTTAAGTTACTTTGGCCATTATTTTTTATTCTGCATTGTAGTCAGATATTAAGAAGATGTTTATCTAACACTCTCTACTGAACTGAAAGGACGCTACCGAAAGGCATCTGAATTTTGAGATATCGCTTTTAAGGGGTCTGTTTTACAATGGAAAATAAGAAACAAAACAAAATAACTCATAACTATTCAATTTTGTTTACACACCTCCCATTCAATTAGCTTTGACCAACGGCTCACCAACGGTACCCAAGGGAGAACTAACTTCAAGTAGGTATGTATGTAGGAACAAAAAAATAAATTAAAAAAAAATCATGGAGTGGTCCACAGCCCCAACATGGGCTCTCTCTGAGAGGTGTGACAGATCATATTACAACCAGGACTGAAATGTTAATGTGATTCCACATGAGACGAGCTTAAAGAGATCCAATCGACCATTCTGATACCTACTGTCGTCATGTCTAAGAGGATGACATTCTTCCTCTCATTGTCTCAATAATTCGCCAAAATTGCCACTTAGAGCCGCTCCCGACTCGCACGTTTCATCTCCACGCTTCCTCTGGTCTCAGCTAGTCTACCCATTTTTTTTTTTTTTTACTTCCTCCAAGAGTGCTAGCACTTCATTAACCTTGCCAGGCTTGAGATAAGAGAGCTAGTGCATCAAAGCAGCTAGCCTACAGAGAGAGGGAGAGCACAGTCTTCAGTGCACAGCTACCATCAAACACTCACCGTCTGAGCCACACACAGAGCAAGCCATGCAAAAAAAAAAAAAAAAAAAAAGAAAGACAAGAAAAAGAAAGAAAGAAAGAAAAAAAAAAGACTCAAAGGGCCCTTAGTGGCCTCCTGCATTGCACTGGTTTATTTGAGTTCTTCATTTTACAAATAGCGAAAGAAACACATGGATTTTCAGTTGAAAAGTTGTACCACAATAAGAACAGAAAATCAAAGGTGGTTTTACACAGATAAAAGTTCAGGTTCATTGGAGATTTGTAGTCAACGGATAACTTTGAGAAGATAAAGGTCTCTGAGAAATATTAATCATATTGTAGATTTTCAGAAGGGTTGTCAAGCCTCTTTTTCTGCTTGTGACTACAAATTGACTTAAGCAAAGACAGTCATTTTGGCAGGACAAGGTAATTCTCCATTCATAGAATGCAGGACGCATACCATGTCCTTTTTCAAATATAAACACATGAGAAGGAAACCATCGGTTTGAAGACCTAGCACTGCAGAAATTGTTTCATGTCAAACACAGTAGATTTTTTAGTTAATCTTTGCCTGCTGTATCCTAAAAGTGAGTCAAAATTATTTTCCTTTGGAGGAAGCTGTAAATCCCTGTCTGGATTCTGTTAAAAGGCTTAAAATGTCACTAAATGCCAAATCGGAAACTCCCGCTAACATGTAGGGTCTTTAAGACAAGATGTTAAGGCGTTTGAAAGTTACCTGAACTTGATGAGGTTAATATTCTTATCACAAATTCAAGGTGCAGCAAAACGTGGTTATTGAAAATGTAGACGGCACCATAGCCCCTCGCGTTACTGAGATTTTCTGGGCTTATTACTTGGTGTAAACAGCAATTATGCATTTAATTGTTTACCATCACAGCCTTTATGAACTTGAATGAACCTGTAACGCTTCAGAGAGAACGGATGATACCGTGGAAAGAATTTTAACTGAATATACCTCACTGAATGTATGTCTTGGGATTATATCTATTAGTAGGAGTTTATTGTTTAAAGATTCTAATTTGGACTTAAATTTGAATTGGATCAAATCTTCAAAAGACCACATTTCAGAAATTGGAAGGCGCCGCTTTTCTTACATTTGTCCCATGTCTCATAGCACACAAGAGACAAAGCAACTCCACTCTGCTTAGAAGGAGTGCTACGCTGTCTTTCTCTATGGGTTTTTTTTTTTTTTTTTTTTAATTTTTTCGTGCCAGTGGAAGTGATGCATTGAAGCCAGCTCAGATAGCGGGTGAAAAAGAGACGTTGTCATTTGCTAAGAATTGCTTTCTGTGTCACTTCTGTTGTGAGCACATTCGACTGATCCACAAAAAAAAAAAACCCAGACAAAAAAAGGAGAGAGAGTGAGTGAGAGAGTGACTGTGTCCGTGTGCCATGCAAGTGCTCTGCAGAATGTGGCAAAGCAGAGAAAAGTTCCTGCACTGTTGAAGAGTCGGGGCTGAATCCTGCATTGGCGCTGATAACATGGTTGGATTAGGGATGTTTAAGGGAAGGGAAAATTATTCATTTGAGATGGATGGAAAGCTGCACTTGTCAAGTCTCCCAGTCATGCACTTTATCCATTTCATTCCCACTAGCCAGCATGCATATTTTTCCTCAATGCAAATTTGAACTGAATGAAATTGTGAGCATATTACCCTTTTTAAATTCACTGACTGACGCAGAGACAAGATGAATTCACTCTGTGAAAAATGAATTCCAACACAGAAAGAGAGAGAGACAGAAGAAAAACAATATAAGGTACGCTGTTTTTTTTTCTGTTAGAATCATAGTTCGTATATGCGCTCTCTAAACTAAAACCCATTGCCGATACACTCAGGCAACTGGAGCAATTCCAACAACCCGAGTTTTTACACGAGGTGAAGAAAATATGTCGGAATGAGTATCAGTGCTAAGTTGAGATTCAGCGTTTAGCTGCAGATCAAACAGCCCGTCCAGTGACTGCAGTCATGCTTAATTATCAGTACAGGCTTTCTGTCAGTCTACAGTTTGGAGTGCAATTAACGATGAAAGCAACAAAGTCTCTGCTCTCTCTTTGGCGCCGGTTTAGAGTCTTACGATACACAGAACATGTCAGTCTCTCTGTACAAATATTATGATCTCTCTGATGAGAGCAAAGTCTCCAGCCTAGATGGCCAATAAATTAGAGACACGCTTCTCGTTTACTCATCAGAGCTAATGAGGCTGATAAAATTACCTCGAGGATCATAATTACAGGCGAGTGGCAGAGACACTGGCACTCCGAGTGTGACACACACACACACACACACACACACACACGCAGAGAAATGCAGCAACTTGGGCACAGCAGAAAGCAGACAAACAGCATTATGGTCTTTTTCAGGCTCTAATGAGCACTGCAAGATGGGCAGCAGGTAACCTTTCCCCTATAGATAATGACATTGTCTTGACTACATAAACTAAGCGACTACTGAAAAGAAAACTGCGTGGAAAAATACACTATGTTCGCAAACTTCTTAATTAATACACTCAAAAGCGTACGTGATTAATCAAATATGAGATTTCTCCGGATACAAACTCGTTTAACAGCGAATTAGGCTACTATGCTGATTTCTCGTAGCAGCAAGTTGCCAGAACTGGCCTGGTCGCTTGCCATCTCCTCAGCTATTCCGTTGTGTGCTGCTGAAATGCCGCAACTTAGTTTGAACAGAGATGCAGAAACCATTTGCTTCAGTTAAAAAAATGGAATGCTTCACGATGTCAGTAAACACAGGTTTGAAAACGTATTCACCTACAGGCTAATTCAAACACGGCCATTTCGTGAGGCCTAATTCCTTCATTAAGGGAAACCATTCTATCACAAGCCTCGTATACATTAAGCACTTGATCAGTAATGGCATCTTTTGATGGACATGAGGCGGTGTGGACACGAGCGCTCACCTCCGAGGATTTCATTTCATCAGCCATTCGCAGGATGAATTGTTTTACTTATGAATATTAATGTCCCTCTAATTCGAGGCTGTTGTTAATGCTTGTCGCTAGGAGCTCGGCAAATCAGGTCCCATTCCTGTTAAAACCATGTATTAGACACCCCCTGACACTAAGCCCTCGCCTTTGATTCTTAATTGCAGAAGCGTGAGCATTTGCAGGAGATGGGGCGCAAAGCTTTAATTAACTCTAATATCGCACGTATTCAGTCTTGACTGTCGCCCGCATCACGCGTGGTGTTCCGCACCAATATCATTCTCGGCTTCTCGGCTAGAAAGATGGCGTTCCAAGTTCATGATCACAATTTCATGCATCTTAAATTGGGGATGGGTGGTCTCTATAAGTAGTTGCACGATATTAAATGTGAGTAAATTATCTTAATGCATTTTCGCTAAAAATCCATATTAAATTGTAACTGTATAAATGACCGTTTTAAAGCATGAGCAATGATAGTAGGCCACAATTACAATATCAGCACAGTGCAATTTTCATTTCGAATGAGGGACAGCTGAATTCCTCAGGCAAGTTCAGGAAAAGCAGAAAGTCTTGGTATTGTGCATCACTGACTATTCAGTAATAGTCTGGGCTCGAGTGACTCCCTCTGCATACACAGGAACATGGTTTCTTTTGAATCCAATCCTCCAAACCACATTAGGTCCATTGCCCTCTCTTTTCCAGTTTGTCAACACTTCTCAAGACACTATGCTATGTTGTATCAGCACTCCGGTATCAGTACCACTGAACAATAACAGTGATTTCTAGTGACTCCTTCACCCCCCCAAATCCAGTGAGTTTTCTGTCTATATATTTTCATTTGGTTGCTCGGAGTACAAACATCTATACTGGACCCCACTGTGGGCCAATACTAGACCTGTGACATCAATATGGATCTCTCAGAGTTTTAAGTTCATGTCAAATGCTAGTCTCGTATGAAACTCTGGGTGAAAAGTGAACAGACTTAAAACATATAAGAATATGATGACCAGGCCAAAACCCTCTGCAACAAACATCAAATGTTTTATTGGACGGCAGATTAAGAACCAAATGTCGTATAAATAAACATACGTATACACGTTTATTTGCATACATTTGTAAAATACTTTAAAACATGGTTAAAAAAGACTTTACTATCTTTACAAAGTCTTAATAATACCATAGATTCTTTTCAATATAAATACAACTCTTTGCATCTGTGCAATGCTGGATTCAAGTACTGATTTCTTTTTTTTGTATCAGTCAGAAAAGGTAATTAAAGAAACTCTTTGAATATAAATGCTGTACATAGGCGTGTATGAAAAGTGTCTTTACAGCGAAGCATTTCTTGCCACACCTGATTTGAACATGTTCAGCCATATGAACTTAGCAGATGATACAGAAAGCCAGGCAAGGGCAAACAGAACTTTCAGCCTCCACCAGAAAAGCGTGTAAGCTCATAGTGCCACCTTCAGGACAGCAGCAGAAGTACTACTGACTTAAACATCATCCACATTGCACATATTACATCTCTGTTGTTTCTTCTTTCTGTTGCTTATGTGTTGTCAAACAATTGCATTATAAATTCCCATCATAATAAATAAATTAAAACATCTGATTATGGATTAAAAACCATCTTTTCATTTCTATTAACAAATGCTGATTTGTCATATTAGAAAAAAAAGAGAGATTGGGAATGAGTGGGAAAACACAACCCTAAACCAAACCAGTCATCAAACCAGTACAAACCAAAAACAGACTTATATGCAACAGAAGTGTTTTCGTGCCACAAACAAGGTGATTATAACCACAGAGAGTATACGAACATAACATAGCCAATAAAGTGTGATGAAAAAACCCGACTGTTCACTAGTGATCTGAAACCAAAGGATATGTACAGACACACTCTTATCCAAACAGATAACCATGTGATTATAACACGAACCAGCTGAAAAATCTTGGAAAAAAACAAAACAAAACATGGACACTCTTTGCTAAATGACAACACAGTGATTAACACTCTTTTAATCTAACTTTTGGATAGACTTTTAGTCAACTTCTTAATGGTTTTTGTTGGTACGGTGACTGTAATCCCACACATTGATGACCATGCAGTGGGTTGTGCTGAATACAGGGTGACTGTGGAAAACAGCTCTAATTATTGGAGTTTGTCAGTTAACTTCTCCAAAGATCACTCCTCTGCTGAAGTTTTCTTACTTCTCCGTCGGAACAGCTTGGAGATTGAGGATTTCCTCTTCTTTTTGGATTGTTTTAGTCCTGTTCGCAGAGAGACAGAGACGACATTTCAACTGAATTACTCTGCCCTGCCATGTATCTGCTGTTGTGTTAGTCATGTCATTTAAAAAAAAAAAAAAACAACAAAAAAAACCCGCCAACATTTATTCATTCATTGATTTTCAAAGCCGCTTATCCTAATTAGGGTCGTTGGGGGGGGGGGGGGGGGGCTGGAGCCTATCCCAGCATTCACTGGGCGAAAGGCAGGGAAACACCCTGGACAGGTTGCCAGTCCATCGCAGGACATGACCAACATCATAAATAACGTTAAACATTTATTATTATCAGGAAAAAAAAAAAAAAAAACTCCTCACCAAGTCTCTGCATCATTTCATCCAGCTGCTGGTCCTCTTCTTCTTCCCTTTTAAATGAAAACATTGAAAAACAAAAATTCACTCATCCAGTCTGACCTGTTGCTTTTTTACAGTCCCTCTGTCCGTGACATTTGAGTAATATCAATAACATGAATCTTGATGTTTTGATTCTAAATGAATCGCATAAATAAAGTAAACTGAAGATAGAGAGGTCCGCTAAGCTGCTAAGCTACAGCAGAAAGACAAATACGAAGAGAGAGGTGAAGGCTAATGAGCGCCGACCTCAGCCGGTCTATCTCCAGTCCCTCCACGATGGCGTTCCTGTCGTTCACGATCTCCACCAGTCTGGTCATCAGCTCGGCCTCCCTCCTCCGCTCCGTCGCGCTCTTCAAATTCTCTGAGACACAGAGGACCACAAAGACCGCAGCTTAGCATTCATAGCCCGACACACCAGGACATGTCTACTGTGCTAAAGATATTTCCCAAACAAATGGCTAAAATATGGATAAGACACTTCGGGGAGTAAAATGCATTGTGCATTTCCGTTTTCCTTTAATCAATAAAAGGACAAAAATACGTTAAATCCTGTTATCTGTACAAACTAATACATACATTTTATAGATTGTAATATTTCCTCACAAGAAAGAGGCAAACCGCACTCAACACAACGGATGAATCGTTATTTTAGTAGCAAGGCTTTAATGGAAAAGAAATCAAAGTGAATCAGCCTCTTTGGACTCCCACGGGCTCATACCGAGTTTGGGAAGTACCGCCAACAGCGTGTGAATATTCATATGTTACCAGGTAATCAGGGAATGAGGACAAGGATGACATTGGAAAAAAAAGAAAAAAAAAAAAAAAACCACATTGTTGAGAGTCTCAGACCTGGTTTACTCATCAGTCTTCTCAGCTCCCCCTCCACCCCGGGCTGCTGCTCCTCCAGGTCCTGAGTCTTCGCTCTTCAAGAGAGGAGGAAACAGCGAATGACAGACATCAATGTTAGACTGTGTGCTGATACAGTCTGTGTCATAACGGCACACTATACTGAATAAAATCTGCATTACACTATAATTTTCACAATCCCCCCCCCCCCATTCCTTTTCATGAGGGTCAAATCGATCTGAAATCTGTAAGTGTTTGTGAATCCCATATTCGTGGACTACCAAATCCTAAAGGTCGCAAACAATTCAAGTCCTTCTTCCTAAGAATTGTCAGTTCAAGCAATGACATAACACCTTTCAGAGACCCTTAGATGATTTCCATCATATTACACCTCAACTCCTGTCACACATAGCGCGGCCATAGACTACAATGAAAAATTTGAGACGCATCAGGTGACCGCTTCAGAGTCTGAAAGACGGTGTTCTGGCATCAGATTGATAAAAGTACGCAACATGAAGGCAGAAAAAAAAAAATCTCATGAGGCAGAAAATTAGCAGCTAATTTATGAAATCCTGTGGGGAAGGGGAAAAAAAAAAATCACTTACATGTACATCAACTCTGACTCCCTTCTGATGTAAGTTTGCTTCCTTCGAATCAGATTAAACCATTCCACCATTAACGGGTCCATTAGAATGTCACCTCTTCCCTCTGTCAAACAAGGCAATGTCACCGAGCACAGCATAGACATTTTAGACACACACACACACACACACACACACACACACACACACGCGCGCGCTCCCCACAGTGAGGATCAATTAACCATGCTCTGGAGAGAATAACCATTTTAACTCTATTACATCTTACCATCTTGTTAAGGTCTTTCCTTTTTTTATCAGTGCTATTTCCTTAATGGAGCACTAAATCTAACTCATGTCAATACAGTCTAAAATTCCAGCTGTATCAGTGACATTGCCTTGAGGTGGGGGCACACATGTGCACATACAAACGCAAACACACACACACACACACACACACACACACACACACGTGTCATTATATCAAAGTCTGAGCAGGGACGGGTTGAGACTGGGAGGTAGTGGGCCTCCATTAAAATCCCACTGGCTTCTACCAGCAGGACAGGTGACTAGAGAAGAGAGTCTACAGATGATATTACTGTGCCATGACCACGGTGACCTTGAAACGAACCAATCAGGTGCCCCCCCAATCCTCAACCCCCATCCCCAAACCCAACCCACCCCGCCCCGCCTGGTGCCCAACCCCTCTCTCTCTCTCTCTCTCTCTCTCCACCGCCTGCCTCTCTCTCTCTCTCTCTCTCTCTCCACCGCCTGCCTCTCTCTCCCCCTCTCTCTTTCCTTCCATCCCACAGGAGGAGCAGGAGTCTCCCCCCTGAGCCCGCCCCTGTTCCTCGCCTCATTTGGCCCTGGCTGCTGGAAATGAGAGGCCCTTTATTGGTCCGCGGCTCTCTCCTCCGGGCTGCGCAGGAATTCCCGCTCCCTGGTGTACTGGCCCGGCTAACAGGTTTGGAATGAAAGCAGAAGTCCCAGAACTGCGCGCGGGCAGGCAAGAAAACGGACACGCTCGCAGGAATCTGCCACCTCGTCTAAGGCAAGACACCTTATCAAAATACATCAATCTCAAGGCAGGGCTAGCCAGTCCCAACAGTTTATTTAGTAATAAATGACCTTGAAAGACACGCTGTCCTTTTGAGAAAAACCCTCACAAATTACACACACACACACACACAGAGCACCATGTAGGCACATGCATGTAATTTGACAGGGTATGAATTTACACCACAACAGTGAGTCTATGATACTGATGTCTGTTCACATCCCTTTTTTTGCCAGGCTATCAGTGAATGGCAGAAGTGAGAGTAGACACATAAATTTACAACATACATTGATAAGTTATGTTTTCTAGATCACAGTGATGGACTGTGTCAGATCATCTAAAGCATTATACTAAACAGAGGGGCAAAGCTAACCGAAAGCATCATATTAATGAGAAAGATCACGGCCATCACTTGTCACATGTGTTCCTCCAATAGCTATGGAGAGAAGGAGATCTGCTCCCCTACCTTCCTCACAAGAGCGAAGTCTCCTCTCCAGCTCCACTCCCTCTTTCTCCAGTTCACTCAAGTCTCTCTCAATCTCATTCAGCTCCTCTGCAATTTGGTCCACTGGGACATGATGGGGTTTGATCTGAGTCAACACAATCACCAGGACTGTGGTTCACCTCAAACTCTTCATTATCAAGTAGTTCAGCAACATTTGTATGACTATTTGTGTTTGAGGTTGTGGTATTTTCTTGGATTAGAAATGTAGAGCAGTATAACTGATTACATTAATGCAGTAGCACTTACTGTTGGAGGCATTATTTCAGACACAGAAGTATTTGTGGGTGATGAGTCATTTCTGCTGTTACTACCTAAGAGGTAGAATTACACAGAAAACCCATACTTTTATTAGTCATATTTAATCACCAATTATCAATTAATCATCATTTTAATTCTATTTAATAAAGCAGAACCCTTTAGATGGGTTAAAAAAATATATTTCTTTACTCTAAGTTCTTCTGTGGAAATGGGGAAAGGGAGAACAAAACCGATTTCATTCTCTCTCTTGCGTGACATATGACGTCTAAGCATCTATTTGGCAAAGGAGAGTCCTTACCACACTCAGCAGAACCTCGTCGAGGTTGTTTGGGAGATGGAGCCGTGTGATTGGACAGTTCACCTGCAGAAAGGCTAATGGAGATTGACGATGACTGACTGGTTTGAGTGCCATTGGACAAGTTTGTTTTACTCTGGTTAGCTGAAAACATTAGAGACAGAAGACAATATAGTGATTAGATACATGCAAATTTTGCTGGTTTCTTACTTGATGAAATCAGAAAAACTGAGGTCTTACTCCAATCAGCAAACCCATGATGTAGCTGTTTGGGAGATGGAGGTTTGTAATTGGATGGCTGGGAGGGCGAGGAGGTGATTGACACAACTGGAGTCCCATCAGAGGCAGGAGAACAAGAGGAAGAAATGCTTCCATTTTTAGAACCTGAGAGGACAAAGAAATTGATAATGCAAATATCAACAAATTCCATATTCCATATCCTGAATGGACAGAGCTAGGACTCACCAAATCCAGCAGACCCGTGTCTTGGCTGATTAGGAGATGGGGCTTTGTGATTGGATGATGCACTCACTGAGGTGCTGACTGATTCAGCTTTTGTCCAATCAGAGGATGGAGAACAAAGTGACCAATGATCTCCATTTTTTGAACCTGAAGTGTCAAGGAAGATTAGACAACATAAATATCAACCACATTTACGTGCTTTGAATCTGTAATTGGCAGAACCACGCCTTACCCAATCCAGCAGACCCACGTCGTGGCTGCTTGGGAGATGGGGCTTTGTGATTGGATGGACCAGCTGAGGTGCTGACTGATATAGCTGCTGTCCAATCAGAGGATGGAGAACAAGATGACAAATGATCTCCATTTTTTGAACCTAAAATGTCAAGGAAGATTAGACAACATAAATATCAACCAAATTTACATGCTGTGTATCTGTAATTGGCAGGACCAAGCCTTACCCAATCCAGCAGACCCACGTCGTGGCTGCTTGGGAGATGAGGCTTTGTGAGGATTGGATGGACCAGCTGAGGTGCTGACTGATACAGCTGCTGTCCAATCAGAGGATGGAGAACAAGATGACAAATGATCTCCATTTTTTGAACCTAAAATGTCAAGGAAGATTAGACAACATAAATATCAACCAAATTTACATGCCGTGTATCTGTAATTGGCAGAACCAAGCCTTACCCAATCCAGCAGACCCATTTTGTGGCTGCTTGGGAGATGGGGCTTTGTGATTGGATGACGTACTAGGTGAAGTGGCGATTGAAACAATTTTCCAGTCAGAGGTGGGAGAACAATAGGACAAATGACCCCCATTCTTTGAATCTAAAACATCAAGGAATTTGAGATTATGTAAACATTAACCACATTTACCTGCTATCCAACAGGCAGATCCAAGCCTTACCCAATCCAGCAGATCCATGTTGTTGCGGCTTAGGGGATGGAGTGTGTGGAGTGCTACTGGATGAAATGCTTGGGGAGATGGTGATTGAAACAACTGTTGCCCAATCAGAGGTGGGAGAACAAGAGGACAAGTGACCATTTTTTGAACCTAAAACATCAAGGAACACAAGACAACATGAATATCAACCACATTTCTGTATTTTGGATACAACTGGCAGAACAGGAACCTTACCGACTCCAAGAGACCCTCGCCGAGCCTCCGTGGACGATGTGACTGTGTGATTGGACAGATTCATGGCAGAGGAATAGACGGGGGAAAAAGGTATCTAGTCAAAAGAAGAACCTGCTGCTGTGCAATTCCAGTTTAATATCATTCCAACAGAAAAAGTAATGAGCTTTTCAGAGAGGCAGAGAACTTACCCACAGCTGAGGCCTGCTGCAGCTGACTGGGGATTGGAGGTTTGGCTGTAACAGGACTAGAGATACGAGAGCTGTCTGAAGAGGACGCTGTCTGAGAGGAAGGAGTGTGAGGGGGACTGAGGTGGTGAGTCTTGCAGATGTTGCTGGAGTTCTCTAAAGCGACAGTGGCCATCTCAGCAGCTGGAGTTCTGCAAAAAATAAATAAATAAATTAAAAAAAAACCTCCAAGAAACTTTCTAGAAAGATCTCATGTACCATACTGTGCTCTGTGACCTGCTCATATCTGACCGCTTTGATGCTTCAATTTCACTGAATTCAGAGAGCCTCACCTTTTGCCATGAGGATGGAGCAAGAAAATAAAATGAGAAGTCTTTTCGGGGGAATTTATGACACTGATTTTTTCTTTTTCTATTGCTCTTGGAGCGTGTTCAGACGCAGAACTCCTTTGGACTGGTGAGGACGGGGGAGAAGAATAACGGCCGCACTGTGAGCCAGTCAATCATAACAGAGATGGGTGTGGCTGGAGACCTCAGCAGGCTGGAGAAAGTAAAATGCATAAGAGGCTCCAGCACTCAGGCAGCATTATAGCTCTCTCACCCGTGTGAGTCCAACTGCTTCCCCTTCAGTGGATTAGACATGAATGGCAATAAACTGACTAAACCAACTTACTGATTTTCTGCTTCGTTTGGAGCTGGTGTCAGTTTTGATCGGCACTTGGCTGAGGCTTCACACACATCCATGTCCTTGGCTGCAACCAAAAAAAGAAAAAAAAAAAAACAAAAACACAAAAAAACAGATCTGTAATTAATAATTAATGATAATGATAAATTATTGTTACTAATATTAGTGATATTAGTAGTATAGAGGGATATATCCAAGATATAAGATCCACGTGATATCAACTAAAGAAGATTTGAGTTATTTGTAATAGCATAATGCTCAAACAGTTTTCAGTTTTGCTCTACTGAGAGCAGAGGGAATAACAGGACTGAGCGGGTAGGTCATGCTGGCAGAAATGAAGTTAAATAAATGTAAGCTTCTCGGTCAGAGAGAATGGAAAACATACACATTTGCTCTAAACCCATTGTAAGAACCATTTACAGTATTTTTTTTTTTTTATCCATCCCAAGCTTATAGAAATTGTTTATGATAATGTTTCCCCTGTGACCTTTCAAAACGATTTAAACAGAAATGCATTGTCAACATCAAAGGTCAGTAAAATGCAACCTCTGGCTCTGGAGAGGACGGCGGAGGGGGGTCTCGCCCGCTCTCTGCTGATGGCTGCTAGCCAGAGGCTTTCCTTGTTGTTGGGGATGCTGCGGGAGGGACTGGCAGCAGGGGGTGTTGGAGAGAGCCGAGTGGGCTTTCCTCCTGCTGGCTTTTCATCGCCGTTCCCTTGCCTCCAGGCTACCTCAGCAGAGGGGAGACTGTATCCAAACAGGGAAAACATCACGCTTATTCCCTTTCACTCGCTATTTACTAAAATCAACTCATTAGTAACAGATGTTATTGGGCTATTATGGTACGAAGCTATGGAGGACACTGCTTAATCATCTGTTCCCATGCTGAAATTAGCCGTTGGCGCCGTGCTTGATTAAGACACTTATTTTGCATCGTGCTTCAATTCCTTTAGAAGCAATGTAAACATAAACAATGTCTTCTCTTTCAGTGTTCACTACAAAACAGAACAATTTCAGAGCTTTAAGTTTTGGCTCATGGTTTTGCCTCATCAAAGCAAAGTGGTAAGCCTGCCCTCTACGGCAGTGGTTCTCCGCTCCACTCCTGAGGCCTCCCCTGTCTTGCATGTTTTAACCCTCCTGAGCTCAGGACTAACACACCTGATTCCCCTGATCAATTAATCATCAAGCCCTGGATTAGCTCAATTAACTGTGATAATGAAGAGTTAAAACAAAGATGTGCAGGACAGGGAGGCCCTCAGAGCTGGTGTTGAGAACCATGGACACCCTGACTGTATGGGACCGTATGAAGAGTAGTACATTCATTAATACAACTTTAAATGAGTCACTGGAGGGGAAATGGTCACGGTTACCGCCTGTCCACTCTGAGGCCAGAGAGATAAGCTGTGTTGTTGTTATTGCAGTTTCCTTCAGACAGTTTTCTGCTGATCAAGGCCCTGGCTCTCTCTTTCTCTTTGTCCTCAGCCTTCCGTGCGGTGCTGCTCTGGGTGCCGGAGCTTTCCGCTGGGGCCGCCTGCGGCCCGCGGCCGGCGGGCCGCTCTGGCGTGGAGACGGGCGACTGAAAGAACCTCTGCCTGGCTGCCTGGGTCTTCTGCGCCGAAGGCGTCCACGGTTGTGAGGGCGGGGCGGGCTCGACCGGCTTGGGTCCGACCCTAACGGGTGCGGAAAGCACCGAGACATGGCGCGGGGTAGAACGAGCGTTGTTCTCCCCTTTGGGTCCCTCTTCAGCAGGAGTGCAGCTGATTCTCTGCCCGGGCTGGACAGGGAGCTTGGGGCCAGGAGGAACGCGCTGGTGGGACGTGCAGACGAGGGTGCCAGGCTCTGGCCCAGGTTTATGCCCTCCGGGATGAAGAGGACCAGAGCACACGCTACACCTGTTCAAGAGTACTCGACTTTACTCAATGTGTTTCGGTGTCGGAGCGAAAGATGCAGTGAATACGTGCGGTATGGAAATAAAATAAATGGGGACCTTACTTAAAGCAACTGCGGTGATAGAGCTTCCCATCCACCAGCAGTCTCTGGACCAGATGAACGTGACTTTTGCATACTGTACACTTACTGTTCAGTGTACCAGATTTGTTCGAGCTTTCCACCAAAACCGTTTTCTTTGAAAGGGAGAGAAATACAAAATTAGAATAACAGTCTCTAAAACGTTGTCAATAAGACCACACACACACAAAAAAAATCTAAGCTAAAATCTGTTTCCATAAAAGACTACAAAATAATTGCTGAAAAAACCCATAAGTGGCTGCTTTCTCAAACAGAGATTGAAATTATTGATGGATTAAATTCTATTCCCTGTCACAATCTCCATTTAAAATCCTCGGGTGGGAGACCAGTACTATGTCAAAGTGCTTCTCAACACAAACCTCATGGCCCTTGTGCCAAACTCATTTCTGTTTCAGCTTTACATAAGCACAATACGCTAGTATAAACAAAAAAAAAGTAGTAGTGCAGGGTGGGGCTGTTGTTGTACACTAGGGGGCGCTCAAACAAAGCTTAGTATATCATATCACTTGTGTTCCCATGTTCCCGTTCCCTGAACAACATTAATAGTATTCATTTTTCCTCCATGGTCTCTTAGTATAGACAGGACTGAAAAGGGGGGTGGAACTATTGCACCCATCTTCCCTTTTTAACCCGTAATATTCATCACAGAACAAAAAAAGCAGAAAGATACGAGATTATGACTGAGGTGAGGAGGCAAATCCATCCTGACTGAATCCATTTAACATTTGACCTATCATTAGAGTTGCTCTTGGTTTTATGGTACTTTTAAAAAGTATTCATACTTCAGTTTAAAGTCTGAAAAGACTACAGCATGTCTCTCTCTGTTGGGGTTGTTACAGTCAGCAGGATCAGTTAAGACCACAGGCTTCCAGAGGCTTGAACCAAGCCTAATCCACAGAGAGCCATAGTTCACACCTGGTCAGAGGAGTGCTCTAGCTTAGGGGGGCTTTTGCCTTTGGGTGATGTCACACTTGATGGAGCATGACGCTCCAGGGCAGCCCTCTGAGTGAAAGTGGATGGAGGTGGATGATTCTCTGTGGGTGTTTTGGGGGTGTAGGTTCTGGCCACGACGGGAAGATTCTTCTTCTCCGACGGCTCCTCCTTTGAGCCCTCTGCTGGTCGTTTGAGACCTCCCACTCCTCCTACTGTAAAAGAAGAGAAACCACTTTAATAGAATGTAGGCCAGTGCTAGCAGTTCCAAGGAATGTACATTTTTACCACAGCCAAACACTAACACAGCTAATGCCAAACATTAGCTACTTGTCAACTCAGACTGCATGGACAAAAACAGTTCTCATGGCTGAAACTGGACAACACTGGTGTAGATTATAAAAACTGTCTTTACCAGCGCACCGTATAACTACTACACATGTAATACGACAAGCTGATTAAGATACGTAATGATTTGTGAGGAACCAACAGTAGTTTTGTCTTTGACAGCGCTTTATTGTGCAGATCATTATTGTGACTATGGTGACATGACGAAACCTTGGTGCGTAGTGTTGGCATAACGCTGGGAATAATAAAGCCTTACTGGGTGAGCGTCCGTTGAAGTAGTTGTAGTACTGGGAGACGTATGTGAGAATGCTCAGTCTGTCAGGGACTCTCAGAGCAACCATATCCTCTGCATCCAGAAGCGCTGGAATCCCCAAATGGTCCTCTGCCACACGAAAGGCCTACAAACAACGCACAACCACCACTGCGCTCAGGGAACCCTTATAAATGACACACAATAACGGAGCGCCTAAAAGATTTCCACGAACTTTGTGAACGCCTAATTATAACACAAAAACCACACACAACAATAGAGGACTCGAAGAATAAATCTAGGATAGAAAATGAAAGGGGGGGGTGGCAGTTGACTAACGGCTCGCAATTGTATGTCCTCTTTACAAAACTGTCCATCAAACAGCCCTTTCCGTCTTTAATTTGAAAATGTAACTACACCGTCAGCATGATCTTGTCTGAACACTTAAACACATCATCGTGCTGTCCTGTTGACCGTTTTACAAACTGAAGAGCAGTTAGCATATAAACTGTGAGCAAAGACCAAACAAAAAGGAGGCCTCTAAAAATAGAAGGGAAAAAAAAAAAAAGGTTGACTAGTGAGCGGCAAACTGCAGTCCCACACCGAGGAGGTCTGGCCTGGGAGTGTATAATGAATAGCACATTTCCTGTGCACACTCGAGCCCGGGAGAGAGGATACAGGGACGAGGATAACAGCGTATTGTTTCGGATCAACCTGGACACGCTCATTAAATTTTACAGGACGGCTTTGTGGGTTAGCGTATCCTCCCCTCCCACAGCTGCTAGATAAAAGCAAGCAACACACAGAGTGTGTCTGAGAGAGAGACAATTTCCTGTCTTTGAGCAGGATCCAGTTGGGCTGACTAAAGTTCACACTGTTAATTAATAAAATACAGACCGGCAAAAATTTCAGGGCCAGAAACTTGACTTGTAAAAGTGAATTACAACATAGGATTCAATTCAGTTTGTGAGTTTCCCTGGATTTACGGTGATCTGTGAAGTCAGTTATATAAGGTTCCCTGGCAGAGATGAATAACTGATACTAAAAAAAAAAAAAAGACCACACTCTAATATTAAAGTGTCACAGAGAAACCCTAAACATACGGACATTTGTAGTATAGTTGTAAATTAATCTTGATGGAGGTGATCAAGTACCCTCTGGATGACAGTCATCCTCATTCATAATGAATGCCTTGGAGACACTCTTTACAGCTCAGGTTTCTGCGGCAGGACAGTCTCTTTTCACAGCACTGGTAACCTGTGTTTCGCAACTGACCTCAACTGAGTACATTTTGCATTATAGGAACCCTCAACCATAGCTTGTAAAACAACATGCAAAATCAGAGACTCTTTCTTGACCATACACGACTCCCAGCTGTGCTGTTTGACACAGTTAAGATTCTAACAGGCCTCATTCAAGCTTCCTGTGAGTAAAAGGAAGGAGGAAAGGGGGGGGTTAAGATTTAGGCCACTGGGCCAGTCCAACACACACACACACACACACACACACACACACACACACCTCTTCCACGAACCAATCCCATACAGACTAAGAAACTGATAAATATAAGAAATAATCATGTAAATGATAGGGATTCTGTCAAAATATCACCTCTAGCTTCTAAACAAGACTTGAAGTGATCATATTTGATTCAAAGTTGTTGATATACTCAACAAATTCAACCACAAAGTTGAGCCATAGTTTGTGTTGTAGTCCCTCAGATTTCAACAAATCCAAAATGCGTCAAATCTAAACATTTGACACAACAAACAGAAAAAAAAATACCATCAGTACAAAACCAGACCACATCCTGTGTTGTAAAAACTGATGAGTTACAAAGGTCACATGAATGAAGAACTGGAATGTGGTATCCCTCAGAGGTGAATACATAATGGACCAAGAGTCTAAAGGCATTCTAATTGAAACAAACAAACAAATTAAAATGCCAGCCCTTATCAAATTCACACATGGACATAACTCATGTGTATCATACAACGGGACCTTGATGGAATGGAGAGACTTGTGAGAAAAAGAAAGAGTTCTACCCTTATCCAAAGCCTTGCAGAGAACTGGCGACATTTCAGATTAAATGTTTTGATAATCGTACCAAATTTGGAAACAATAGATGACCCACAAGAACTTCTCCCCGTGCAGCAACGCGTCATATTTCTTTCAAGACTCCTTGATTCACATCACATGCGATTCACGGGTTCCATTTTCTTTCCCAGACACCAATTCACAATGCCTTTTATGTATTCCAGCCTTCTCCCTGCTGCTTACCACAGAGAGCCATTCTACAAAGGATAGATCAAAATAACTTTGGGTTCAGCTTGGGAACAATTCCATCTCTAGAAACCAAGCTGTACACAGAGAAAAGCATGTATTTGAGACAGTGCAATGCCAGATGCAAACCTATGGTTACTGGACCTGGCAAACACGCAAATACCTTATGTGGCAAGAGACTGTTTGTTGCAGAAACTCTCCGACGAATGTTTCAAAATTCTAGATTGTACCAAGATTTGCCTCAAGATGTGGACTTTATCGTCAAGGAAATGAATATTTATGGAGCCACGTACACGGCTCGTCCGGAAAAACAAAACACTGTATAATTTTGTGTCACAGGGGCTTTTGTCACTTCCTTTCACCAAGGACGTGGAAATATTACTTACCAGGTTGTTGTTGTCATACACATTGTCTTTACTGAGAGAGTCAAAGTTTCTGAAAGAGAGAACAGGAATATGACTCACGTTAGCATGAGAAAGCCTTGAGAGGGAAAAGGATAGTTGATGACTTGCTCATAGTGACTTCTGTTTGTCTGTTGAAGAACAAGCGTTGTGGCGACAAAAAGTGGCAGTCAACGCATATAACTGAAATATAATTAGATGAGCTTCAACTGCTCTGATACAATATACTCTTGTGTTTTTCCCCCATCTGCAGAAGCAAATACACATTAGATCACTCATGAGTCTTTTTGCGGCCATCACCGCTGATACAGTCTCGCACACTTAGCTTTGGTGATGATTCACTTGTCTATCAACACGCAAGTAATTTTTTCCAGCGTCTTCGGGATTTTGATATCATATTTAAATTATCGATGGCTGTTGAGACTGCTGTGCTACCAGCTGTGTAATACAAACGCTCATACTTAAATCTGGTCTATTGTATCAGTGTGGTAAGTCTGCTAAATTACCCCTCCAACAGTTGTCATAAGTATCTGTATACGAGCTCAGGTTTAACTCATTTTCTAGGTGGGTTACTGATGCTGTAGGAGCATCACCGTTCATGTACTTTCAGCTTTAGTTCGATTGTTTGCAGCTGTGAGGAACTTGATTCCTAAGCAACCAATGGACATGTCCGACCGAGACGTAAAACATTTAAAAGATAACGCCGCTTTGGGATGAAAGTGTAACAGTAACTTTTCATCCATTTCAGCTCTCGACTTACAAAAAAAACCTCAGTGCAAGTATTAGTAGTAATTAAAGTGAAACAACCATTTACTAACACTAACGGTTAATCAATTTGTATAGCCCACACACAGCAAAAAAGTATACAGTGTAATGTAAAAACAGTTCACGATAAAACAATAAAGGTATCAATAATTCCTTACATGAGATCCGGTCTAAATTTGTGGATAAGCGCACAGAACGCCAGTCCATCTCTGAATGATGTTGTCATATTATTGATAGCCACATCTCGGTATCCGTCACACTGAATTCTACACCACTGTTCGAGGGCTTTGATGGCAGCCATCCTTCCCCGCGCTGTTTCAAATTGTTTTCTCTAACTAACAAGACCAAAGACAGCTTCTTAACGATAGTTTAACTAAGACTATGCCTGCGTTGGTGCGACTAAACGTGCTAGCATGCACCGTCTAACGAACGTGGGAGGTCTCAGTGAATTAAAAAAAAAAACATTTACGATCTGGTCTGATAGGCTATTCCAATTGCTTACTGCTGTACAAAATGAACTAAAGTGCAATGGTCCGTTACCTGAGATGGACAATGACGTTACTGGGCGGGGTTTCGTTGATAAGCTATTAAGTGTCTTCTAAATGCACATTATGTGACTGCTTAAAGTAAAACTGTCCGTCTGTTTACTAACGTGGTACTACCCTAAATTATTTGATTATCATCAACAACAAATGGATCTTGACATATAGTGCTATATATGTGCAAAGATCTTATAATGAGATAATTAACACATCAAAACTAAAACTTGGAACAAATAAAATCAGAAGCGTTAAAAGTTAAGTTTAGAGTCATAATAAGTAACTTGTTTTAACACACCGTTGAAGGGTTAATGGCCATTTGTGTTATGTTTATTCTGGATATACGCAAGCCCTTTCGGTCTAATTTGTTTAGGGTCCACTGAATGACAAATTCATTATTACACTATTCAGCTCAGACGTGACAATGGGGGCTTGTGCTATGTGCCTGCTTTTTACAGCACTGACCTAAATAAATCCAGTCATCTGGCTCACTTTCAGGCTGCGTACGCTATAATAGATAAACAGGACAGCGTAGATAAAAGAAAATATGATACCCAGTATGTCTTTAGGCTAAATGAAGAATTTTGATGCTACTGTCTCGGAAAATGTGTTTTCCTACCAAGAGTTTGTGTCGAGTTTGTAAGAATCCAGGGTCAAATTATCTTGGGCGTACCATCCTAACTGCTCCACTGAGTTCATTACATTTGAGGCTGGCTTTTATTGGAGTAATCTAAAATAAGCAAAGAACGACAAAATATTAAAACATCTAAAGATAAAAAATCCTTTTGAACATCGTGATACTAATCACGTATCACATGTCAATGCTTTGAAAAGTATGATAAAATATAGGGAGAGCAAAGTGTCAATTCTGTACCCCCCCCCCCCCCCCCTTATACTTTACAGTGCACGTGTCTTTGTGATCCTTAACATTTGCTGTAAATAATGTCAAACATGACCAAATTCGACCTTCCCAGTTTAAGGTTGAGTGCTGAGATTAGGCCACTACTTGGACCAGACTGGAAAGATATTGAAAGCTGAGCATTAGAAACAGAGGTATTCATTTAGATGATGCACTGGCAAATGAAAAGAATATATACTGTATCACATTCATTTCGCATTCTCCGAGTGGTAAGATTTATCAAACACTAATTTATTTATTTGTTTGTTTTTTAAGTTGTTCTTTTCAATTACTCATTTTTACAGTTGTATCTGTATATAAATGATACAAATTTAAAAACATCTATCACATAAATGCTAATAAAATACATGAATAAGACTGGTATGGCTGAGTATTTTAGACATAAATTGAAGGTCATACGAAAGTTTAACACACAAGGAGTGAATATTGCCCAGAGGAGGGCGCTCTCACACCATAGTGACAAAGCAAGCATGCCTAAACATCCCTCTGAACTGCACAGTAATCAATGAACTCAATGCCTTCGGCTACATTTCCCACTTTTCACTTAAAGCTACATTCTGGGCTCCAGTCTTGAAGTAGTCACTGAAATATACTCAATAACATATTTTGATAGTCATTTTCAAATGGTCCTGTAACGTCTGCGGTTGAGTCTTCATGTGGTGCATTTGTTGATGTCCCTTTGGAAGGGGGCCTTGGCAGCACAACTAAGGCCAAAGAACCTTCGAAGAAATGCTGAGGCAATAGACTTTTGTAATTCTGCTGATCCTACAGGAAATTCCCTTATTGAGATGCATGAAATGCATTTGACATAGAGCAGCTGCTCTCTTCACGTTCTTAGATGCCCCAGCACGGATCTTGTTTTTCAAAACTGATAGCGCGTATTCTCAAGAGTGTCACCGTCGGACAAAATCCTTCTGCGAGTGACTCGATCTGTCGCCAGTAGAGTTTAACATGAAAAGGGGGGGCTTCTATGAGGAGGTCATGGAAAACGGTTTAGGTAGAAATGAGAAGACACACTGAGAACGTCATTGTAACCTGACCCAAATGACAGACCTGCCTCAGTTTATTTAGGAGATCAACATAATTCCCATCAGTATTAGAAAACAAAAATCCGCAAGTGTTGGTAAATGTAATCTTTGTCGACAGGCTCTGTCTTTGGGGCCAGTCACCTTTCAGCTGTGCCCATTGTTCTATGTCTAGGCTTGTGGCAGCATGCAGACATCCTGTGTCTCTAGTTCAGAGTAACAGGATAGCTGACGGAAAGGGTTTGCCATCAGTGAGGTCATTCAGAATTTCCTCTTCAAAATCATCCCAACATCTCAGCGTCTTTTATTAGACGTGACATTTTTATCTGGGAACACGACGCGCTGTCTGTCCTTGTTCTCTCAGGTTGTTTGATTAAACTGTATGGTAGTGATGTAAAAGTGCTCATGCCGATATATTAATTGCATTATTCTGTCAAATGTTGTCATTTAAGCCTTGAAGGCTACTGTGCATGACTTTTTCTAGAATATAGACTTTTTGGTGTGAAAATACAAGAAAGAGTTCTTTTAATATTTGCATAAAGATACTAATATTCAATAACTATGTTGGGGGGTAAATTAGTCTTTAGCATAGCTTTTGAGTTAAAAAAAAATTAGCTCATGAGAGAAAACAAATGTATATGAACATAAGTATATGAAACTCACAAAGTAACAAAGAAAAAATGTCTTTGCAGTATGTACTGTATACAAGTCCTACTGATTTTCTGAAGATATTTACACTTGAGGAAATATCTGTGAGTGACATCCAAAACACATGGACAGCAAAGGAATATTTTCCATATTGCATGTAAAGATAAAAACGATGAGTAATTTGTAATTAGAAATAAACAAAAAATTAGAATTCTTGTGAAGTAAATGCTATGACATTGTTTTGCTCTGCTGGGTCTGTTGTCAAGTTAACAGAGAGTTGACTATAAATACTGCAATGATATGGAATCGGAGGGAAGAGTTCCTCTGGTTTTGTTGTATGATGAGGTATTGGCTATTGAGATGTGTTTGTCACGGCTGTGCAGGAGGCCAGAGCTGATTCATTTACTTTCCAGGTCGGTGGTGGGGACCTGTGATCGGAGCTGGTGATCCCAGCCCAACCTGGCTGCAGAACTGTGGATCTCTGCCTTGTAATCCCTGGCTTTTGCTCGCAGCTTGGCAATGCTACACGAGCGGAAATCGTCTGGACTGGGCCCTCCAGCCCCGTCCAGATCCCTGGCCTCGAGGAGGGTGCTTTGCAGGGGACTGCTCATGGTTCCAGGGCTTGGTCTAGACCAGGAGGAGTTTCCTCTCTGCTGTTTCCTGTCCCAACGATCACCGTCGCTGTTTTCTGGTTCTCCCGAGCTGCTGTTGGACCTGTCTGCCGGCTGGTCCTCGCTGTCCCGCCTGACACAAGGTTCCCCAGGCTGACTGTGCAACTTCATCTGCCGCCGCATCTTAGCCCTTCGGTTCTGAAACCACACCTGCACAACCAGAAACAACACAAAAGAAATATGATATACATTTTTTCAGTAATCCGTTCAAAGCTCATTCATCGAGTGCTTCTTAGATTACAAAATTAAGGTAGTTCCTAATGTTTGATGTGTGCACATGTTTTACATACCCGTAGATATGTTTTAGAATCATGTAAAATACTCTGAATATTTGACATAATGCAATTTACAATAAGAAATGGCAAACAACCCAAAGCACAAAACCGAACTAGTATTAGGGGCAGCACTAATTTTGCATTAAATAATAGAAAGCTAACCCTGTACTTTTTACTCACTGCGTGGGGACTGTTGTTTCTCAATGCAGTTTTGTTTTGATCTTATTCTGTTATACTATTTTGTCTTTAATATTTCTATCATGACAGAGAACCCACAAAAATGGAAGAAAAATAAATAGCTAATATGAGAAACACATCTGTCTTTTTTTCCACTTAAAAATGAATTATCGCTCACCATAATTACAGCACTCAAACGAAACTGCGAGATATGAACAGGTCGTGGATTCTTTTAAGAACAATGTGTTTTCCTAATTCACAGACTGTTTGGGAATATTTTCCTCTGAGTAATACAAAAACTAGTCACCTGCACTCTGGCCTCAATAAGGTCCAAACGGAGAGCCAGCGCCTCTCTCATGAAGACATCTGGGTAGTGAGTACTCTCAAAGGCCTTCTCCAACTCCTCCAGCTGCCAGCTGCTGTAGTTGGCACGTGCCCGTCGCTGCTTCACTGGCCTGGGTTCATCTGCCACATCACAGCCACCAATTAGACAAACGCCAGAGGCTGAGAAAGAACTAATGGCTCTAGATTGGCTAATTAGTGCAGCATGCATTTACTCCTCTTTAACAGAGCTGGATAATTGATTGTTAGTTACGAGCTATTAGACAATCCTTTGTAAACATTTACATTCCCATTAAACGCTGTTCAGTGAGGGTGGACAATTATCGCATAATGTGACTTGCAAATAAACTGTTATAGATTATGCAATGTGGTAAGTAAATAACAATGTAAACTTTCTTTTTTGTTGCGACTGTTGAAAAATGGAAAAGAGAGACACGTGGAGTTATTGCCTTACATACACTGGCCCAATTTATATATTTAAAAAAAAGATTTTGTGCTTTAAACAAATAAATGCATAGTTAATAAATAATTGTTGTACTAATTACGCTCATTTTTAAAAATTACCGAGGCAAAAATGTTGAACTAAGAAAACAAATGTTGTTGTGAACTCTTATGTTTTTACAAAGGAAAAAAAAATCAGATTGGTACAGGACCTTAAGTAAAATAACGAAACACACATTAATATAGCAATGAACGGCATGTGAAGCCCATACCTATGGAGTCAGTGAGGTGGCTGATGCTGTTTGCCTGAGTGGCCAGAAACAGAGTCTGTTTGCAGGGCTCAGGCTGTAGGCAGCTCCTCAGGAACTCATAGCTGAATAAAGGTCCTGGGAGCAGGAACTGAGGAGAACTCAGTCTGCTGGGGAACGCTGGGAAGAAATGAGCCGCAGAGGAGTGAAGGACGGCAGGGGCGAGGGTGGACACTAACTGGCCTGAGCCAAACATGACTATTCCCCTCTCACTGTCTACAGTCCTGAGCTTCAGATGAGAGTCCTCAAAAAGACAGAAAGAACAGACTGACAAGGAGAGTCAGAGAAAAACAACAGGAACAACAAGACAAAAAACCTCTGGAAATGCCAGTCTCTTCAGAACAGATTCAGTTACGATGCAAAATCAGAGTTCTGCATGCAGTCTCTCTGAATGTTGTTGAATGAATTGTTTCCGAGTAAAAGACACAGAGCTTGCAGTCTGAAAAAAATAATAATCAAAGTTTGGCGAGGTATGATGTTTGATATTAACATTCCCTGACAGACAGCATGTTTGAAGATGTAGCAGAAAGTATTTTTAAAAAGATCAGTGCTCCACAGTGGAGAAAACTTACCTTTAGCCAGGTGTGGATTCCCTTTTTCATAAGTGACCCACCCTCTCCCCTGGTCACATGACCAGGAGCCCCACTTAAATAGGGCGGAGCTTCAACCATATCATCCAATTACAAGAGGTGGGAATTTACCCTATGGTTGGTTTAAGAGCACATTTTCTAAAAAAAAACATTCTTCATCATTATTTCATTATGTCACGTCTTTCTTTCATATTCTTACCGCGCTACCAAAAGGAGGAGGCCTAACACGGTCTCTCAGTTCCATCTCTCAGGACACGAAAGAAAGATCTGTCTCTCAGACATGCTCACAAGGCAAGTTCAGGCACTATTTCATGGCTTCTGCATTAACTATTAGTGTGATGGAGCAGACATGTGGCACTGGAGTGTAGCAAGAAAAAATAAAAGAAGAGAAAAAGAGAGGCACATTGTTTTTTTTGTTTGGGTTTTTTTTACCTGAGACATGAGCGTTCAGAGAGACACGTATACAGGTTTCTGGAGAGGTCTTTGCATCTGTCATCTGTAGTGTGTGTTGTTGTAGTCACTCGTATGGCTTCAGCAAAAAAAAACAACAACAACAAAAAACCCCCCGATAAAACAGCAGGATATGAAATCACTGGAAAGATTTCCACGTCTGTGGCGTTAAACAAAGAAATCCAGCGCACACAGAGATTAAGTTACAATCTGCTAGGAGAGAACAAACAAACAGCCTATGTACACATGGTAAACAAATCACACTAATTGAGTCACATAATTGACATTCACTTACAAACCCATTCGGATGTTTGCTAATCACTCAGTGCCGGAAAAAAAAAGTCTCAGATGGAGAGGACAAGCACTGATAGAGGCTCTGATTAGTTTCTCAATCAATATGTTTGTTCTACGCCAAAAAAAAAGTTCCATATTAAACGTGGAGTTAGTCATAACAACTGAAAGTACTGACAGGAGATGACAGCAATTAAAATGGATCAATCAAAATTGACTTAAAAATAGTCTCCATGTGTTTTTCTGTCTTAAGACTTCCTCAAATCTTTACATTAGCGGATGATCACCTGTCCAAACAGGGAGTATTGTTCAGAGCTGGGCTGTGGACAGAGTTCACTAACAATGGCTTTGGGTCATTGATCTTTGGCCTTTGAAAACAGATCACTTTCACAACCAACACAACACTGTGCACAAAAAGGAATGTCGAGTCTTTAACTCTTTGTTCAGCTAGTAGAAATATGCCAAATATCTCATCAAAGCTGTCATTACCTAATTGTTTCACACCTACGCACAACAATGAGATGTTTCCTAGCTATGATCTGAGTTTGTATACTATCAATGTGAATTTGGTGATAGCTCACGACAAAGTGTAATTTCAGCCTTGCACCGAGATAAGAGCCCTTATGAACTTTCGGAGGCCTTGCGAAAACATTAGGTGACTCACGTGGAAACCTCTTTCGCAGGCATATACACATGCGTATGCAAGTAGAGTTTGGATTCAAAGAGAAAGATCCATACAGTTGGCCCAGCTGCACATCTGGTGTTGAAGGAAGGGAGATGAGAACATTGTGATCACTGCGAGTGAAGGAAACACAGGTGTGTCAATTAATCCACAGAAACATATCACCTCGCAGTCACCTCAACATGCCCCGGCTGCTAATCTGATCAGACGGCGGTGAGAGCATGGTGCTGTCACCAGTGTCAGGGCTGACTGCTGGGCCGATTGGGCTTTGATCAGCTCTAAACATCACCAGAAAGACAGCTGGGTAAAGTAACCCAGCTCTATGACTCACTGGTGGGCTTGGCTGCTACACCAGAGAAGGGCAACAGCTCTCTTTGCACCTGTACAAACACTGAATAACATCCCTATATTTCAAAATATGTAATTATGACCCGATAAAGAGATTCAAATGATTGTGAGTGACGATTTTATGAAGGTGATCATTTAAAAAGATGTGAGGATGAAAAGCGCCTAATGGGCGAAATGTTTTTGTGATGTATCGGTGCTGAAAATTTGCGATGAAATGAGTTAAGGAACTAGAACGACATCACATCAAAACTCAAAAGCACCCTGATCAAATTCAGATATGTATTTGGTAGTTAGAAAGCGCCCTGTGAACAATTTAGAGCCAAAATGAAGAACGCAGACGTCTCTGCTTCCTTCTCTCTGCGCTTTTGCGCCACCAACGCTGCTGGTCTTAAGTCCACCTGTGCAGAGAGAGGGTAGAGGAGATTAGAGCTGTCGGCTGGGCTTGTATAGAACTTAAATAAACACTGTGTGCGGCGTTGGCGTTGGTCATGCCGAAGAGTCATTTGTGTTTGTCCCCTACACATCCAAGTAGACGAAGAGGGATTTCGGGGGACGTCTAAAAAGCTGAGCTCCCTCTTTCTGTTTGGTCTTCGGCCGGCACCTTTAATGCCCGTTTATCCGGCTAATCAGAGCAGAAAAACTTGAAAAACCAGGTTGTATCCTGTAGCCATCAGCAAGGAAGTCCATTTACAAATGAGATGCTCATGGATAATTGAGGGAGGCATTAGGAGAACAATGTTGGTGGTTAAGACAAGACCTTATTGATCTACCAGCCATTCTCGGTTTTCTGAGTCACATCGCAAGCACTAAACACTATAGAGGACTTAACTAAAAGGCTGAGTAACTAGCTAACTGGGTAACTTAAGGATTTGGGGAGGGAACCTCATACTCTCAAAGCATTAAAATCTCACTAAGATTAACTTTTTTTCTTTACAATGGACATAAGCTAAATAGGATTGTTGAAAAATTTGCTTTCTTTAAAACATGGAAGGACAGCTCCAATACTGAGGAGAAGGATTGCATGAGGTGTGTATCTCATTTGCTTGAAGACGCAGATGAAAAGATACTAAAAACGCTACATTAAAACTCAAATTAAAAGGGTAATGAGATTTTATTTCAAGGTCTCCTTAAAAGGCTGGGTAATGCCACAAAGCCATAAACATGTCTCAGTTTTTCACGCTGTTGCATTCAAGGTATCATTAAGTGTCGCAAATGAGCTAGTGACTGCTTTTTAGTGTTGCACGGATTCTCTTGATTGATCTATTTCTGAGGGTGGATCATAATTTAGCGGGGGCTAATTGCCTTCTGAACAGGCCGGAAATGATTCACGCATTGTGGCTAGACTGTTACAGGCAGGCTCAAGCAGAGAATCAAAACCTTTTCTAAGGGACAAGACACTGAAAAAATCTGTCTAACAGCCAACAAAACAAAAGTAAACAAGTAAAAATAGTTCAGCTTTTCATGTCACCCCCCCACCCCAAAAAACACTCCAAACAAACAAACAATAAACAAATAAAATACTACATACAAAGCATATCTCACTGGACTTTCTATCCATTACATATATGATACAAAGATTATGTCTTCAGTGTATCACATTCTGTACAAGACTTTAAAAAAAAAAAAGAAAAGAAAACTGAAACTATCAGATTCTCCTTTGGATGTGCCAGCACAGGATCTTGGATAACAGTGATTGTGAACAATACACAATATCATTAATACACATCCATTAGAATGACACATAAGCAAATATAACTGTCCCGACAGGAATCAGGTAAGATGGATGATTACCAGCAGTCAGAGTCATGGGAAAGAACAGAAGGCAGTTCTAATTTGCAGTTCAAAAATAGTTGTGCTCTCTGATAAGATCAAAGTACAAGTGCAAAGAGTAAATAGGATAAGTGATGAATCGCTTGATCCGTTAATGAAAATAACGCTGTAATAACATTAGACGTGGCAATTTCGCTGTAGGTTTTAGTCGGAATCTAAAATTTCCCCGTGTTTATCTTGCGGTTTTGCTTTTGTTGGACTGTTTACGGGGAGAATTTTCGAATTAAAGCCGTTGGGTTCAAGTTAAGGTATTTTAAGCTCTGCGTTACAGAACGTTTGCGAGTAAACATGCGTGTCGAACATATAGATGGACCGTCACTTGTCTGACTCTGTGATTAATAACCTCACAACACAATCATATTACAGCTGAAATAAACAAGCCCATTGAAGAAGACTTTGCTAAGACATTGATGGCATATTTTAAATAGAGAGGACCCCTGTTAGAGGATCGTTGCTGTGTGTAGGTGGATCCCCTATCTTTGGTGTCTCTCACTCTCTCTGGTAATTGTATCTCCCAGTCAACAGGCTGATTGGTTTAGTCCCGGATCACTGAAGACGGGATAAACCTGAGAGGCCGAGCTGCTTTTCATGTCAAAACCTTCAAGGGGAGCGGCCGCAATCCAAAAGCAATCACACTTTACACTTCAAAGTCTGAGGGAAAGGGGAGGCGAGAGCCAGTCCACATTTTTTCCACGCTGGCCGAGCGCAACTCAAGCGTGGAGGAAGAGGAGATGATCTGAGGGGGAAGGTGCTGTTGAGATGAAGACGGAGCCGACAGGTGTGCAAGGGCAGGTAGCAGCACATCGCCGTTCCTCCTAAAGGTGAGACAACCAGAATGGTTACTCTCTCCTTCACTTTGCTGTATAGATCGTGACACAGAAGCAGAGCTGAATCACCAGACACTCAGAACAACGGTTAGTGACTGACTTACTGCCTTATTGTCATTTTTTTGTTGTCACTCCCATAATTCTGACACTATCCCATACAAAAATGTATTGATGAGCAAAGCCATCAACCAAAACGATGTCTGATGTGTAGTCAAAATGGTAACCCAGTAACCATGAGATCTAGACACTCTGAAAACACGATTTCCATGGCGCGCGCGCGCGCGTACACACGCAAGCGCACACACACACACACAGCTGTTTTACCTGACACAACGTGTTTCTGAGATGAAAAAAGGACTGTGTTTATTGATGTGTCAGTGCCCCATCAACCTCCTCAATAATACCTGTCCCAGCTCCATCACACCTGTCACTCATCTCCGTTCCGCCCCACTGCCACTCAACCAATGGGGAACTGGCATCTCACCAAGAACACAGACACTTAAAGCATCTGGGGTAAGTTGATGAAACACTGTTAGTAGAGCTTTGAAAAGTGGCGTTACGTGACACCTTACAGGTGCAATTAACACTGATCAAGCATATCATCCACCGAACAAATCAACCGGGAGATTAAACCGCAACAACTCGAAAGAAATGAGATAATCACGATTCACAAAAAGACGACTGTCAGGTTAGCGAACAAGGCATAAAGGCACCAGCATAATTACGAATGCGTATAATTACAACATAATTACAAATCCCACTAAGTCGCAGAGGGGCTGCCCTTTCCAATGAACTCACAAACACCTGAGAAAAGAGTGCGTTTTAAATAACTCAGTTTTAAGCGATGATGTCTGGGCAAACTTTGTCAAGGTTATGAATCAAAGGAGGAGCATACCGAAGTCGAGTGAGAGATGAGGTTTCCAAAATTCCACCCTTAACTTCTCATCACTTAATGACGTCTTAAAAGGCGAGCGAGGAGCGTACATGCATCCGTGGACGTGCGCCTATCGGAAGACGCTCCTTTCATCAGTCTAAATGTGTGCAGAACATTGAGAGGCTGTCAGTTCGTATGGACGACAGCTTCCCCAAGCCTCCAGTGCGGGCATGCCTTACCCCTACATCTCCATTCACCCTTCACTACACACCAAGAGCCTTTTCCCCAGAGCCCCACTGTAACTGAACACCAGCAACATTCAATCTACAATGGCCAAAGACAACCTGCCCTCATGTTCGCTTACAAAAAAGAAAAAAAAGGTGGGAGGTGAGGGGGGTTTTTGGTCTGTGTGATTCAACAATTACTGCCTCGGTTAATTTAGTGAGTACTGTGGGGAAAGCGGGTTTGGTGGTGGGGGGGGGGGGGGGGGGGGGGGGGGGGGGGGGGGTGTTCCCGACATGCTGGTGTGCTGTTTTTTTCCTTCACTTTTCCGTTTGACACCATTAAGAAGCTTCTCAGATACAGTCAGAGATGCTGGAGCAGAACAACTCACACTTTTATGGTAAATTGGTTTCCATCACAGCATTCATGGCATAGCTGAGATTAGTAAGAGTGAGATAATGCAGGGGGGATAAGATGCCCAACGTGTGCAGCTGGGTCGGTTCTGTAGGGCTTAAAAAGAATGGCTTTTGGGTTCCTCTCACTTTTCAGGTGCTGCTGATAAAAACAAACTGACCTTCCCTGGCTGAGGGCAACCCAGTGGACTGTTAATCACAGGAATGAAAGAGACTAATGGTGTGGAGTCACCATCTTGCCAACGGAACAACCAAACCAACAGACATGAGATGTGTTACATTCAAACCATTCTTATTAAATCACTCAAGACATTAGAGGTTGCAGGATTTCACTTTTTTATTCAAGGTATTCTATGACAAAATGCTAATGACAGTACTGTGTGCTGGGAGTAATATCTATCACTGGAGATCACTTTTGAAACATAACTTTCATAGTAGTATCTTTAACAATTCTCCATTTCATAGGAAGTTTCATTAAGACAGAGATTGAGTGTGACATCATCAGAATTCCAAATTCGCCGATGGGCAGGCCGATGATGATGTAAGATTATAAAAGCGTCTTACGGCACAACCAAAATGCTCTTTGCGCGACAGTGACAATGAGTTCTATGTCGTTGCTTCCATTCGAAGAACCTTCATGGATTCAGAGATCATACTGCTGGTGTCAATGTGGCCGTAAATGCCTACCAAGAAAGCCTTGTGGAGCAGAATATCAGCGTGCTCTGAAGAACAACAATAAACAAACACACAAACAAAATTATGAGTAATTCAGTAAGATTCGACAGGTTAACGACTTGTATGCTAACAGCTTTTTTTTTCTCTGAGAGTATACATCGAAATTTGAAAGACCAAGCTAAGTTAGACTGTGAATTACCTTGACAGAGCAGAACATATTCTGGAAGGTTCCTTAGAGCTGTTTGCACTACATCGAAGTTTCCGCTGCCAAGGCAGTACATGAACGTGGGCAGAAAGTCTTTTGCCATGCTGTATCAAAGAGAGGAGAGGGGATAATGAAATAATAATAATACACAGACTCTACTGTTGAGCATCATTCAAAACATTAGAACTTGTTTTATTAATGGACACCCCCTCTCAGACCAGACTCCAGGTCAGTTTAAAAGGGAACTGGTTTCTCAACATAGAGCAGAGCAGGTCTTACCTGGGACTGTTCTGGATACAGCGAAGAGCCAGGCTGAAGGCCATGTTTCGACACAACTCCTCAGGTGAACTCATCAGTCTCTGAAGATCATTCTGAAAGAAAAGAACCCACACCGAGTTTAAAAAAAAAAAGAAAAAAAAAGAAAAGAAAAGAAAAGAAAAAAAAAACACTCTGAAACACACCTCTGTGTTGTCTAAGCTTTGATGAACGTGCTGTTTTCTTATGAAACACTTACAACAAAATACTGAATGATTTCTGGAGTCCTCTTGGACTTCTCATCCACTTCAGTTAACACTTCCAACACATCTGGAGGGTAGAGCCAATGGCATGAATGAAGACATAAGACTTTACATGCAGAGAGAGAGAGAGACAGGACTGATCAGTCATACCAGATCTCTCTTACCTTCAATGGCCTCTCCTTTGCAGATCTTCTTCAGGTACTTTGTCATGTCTGCAGAGGTCAGCGGCATGGATGCAGATATACTGACCAGCGGCAAAGATCCTGAAGAGGAGTCCTCCGCTAAGATTGGGACAAAGAAAAAAAAAAAAACAACAACAACAAAAAAAAGACATGAAATACTGTCTTTTGGCGATTAAACATTAAACAAACCCAGAGGACTCAATGCTCAACAACTCATACGGTGACCTCCATATTCAGAGTGAAATGTTCAACACAGTAACACAGCACAGCAAGTGTGAGAAAAGCTGGAGAAACAAAGAGGCTTTCTTTGGCCGGTCTTGCGGTTGCATTTAGTTTTTCGGTCACGCTCAATCGCCTGGTGTATGTATAAAGGAAAAAAAAAAAAAACATGTACCGTCTCTGTCCTCAGCCACACTCTCTGAGGAACCCGTCTTCACAGGAAGAGTCAAACCAGCCAGCAAAGACTTGAGCTGCACAAGGTCTGGGTTCTCTGATGACAGCCCCCTGAAAGATGAGGTGGGGGTGGGGGGGGGGGGGGGGGGGGGGGTGGTGGTGGTAAGAGAATAGGGAAATGGGAGGGTATAAAGTTAGAATGATTTCATGTATCTGTTGAAACATTGTAAGAAGGGAAGAGGATAGTCAACATGAAACATCTTACTGCAGTATGTCGGAATGCTTCTGCAGATAAGGCACAGCCGCCGCGGCATCGTGGGTAATGTATTTTTGAATGAACTGCACGAACTTGCTTATGATTGGCAGTCGAGATAACCTCCTAATGTTCTGTGAGAACAAACAAAGTAACAGTTTCCTGTCAGCTTCCTCTGCTGTTTAGGACAGACATTTTTATAGCTCCTTAGTTTAGAGAGCAGAAAAAAAAACAGTATCATTCCTGGGCTTTAAATGGTATAAACATTGTTTTCTGTTGAGGTTAAGCATAAAAACAGCTGAGCAGAATTAGTCACCAGCAGCAAGTGAATGTCCTTCACATTTAACTGAGCAAGTCGTGTTTTTTTTGTTTTTTTCTTCTTCTCCAAACTTGGAAAGCGCAACAAAACCATAAGTTTTTTTTTTCCCTAACATAGCAGCTCTCAAGTCAAGATGCATACAAGACAGAAACAATCTCAGGTCTTGCGTGGGACCAATAATTGTATTACATTCTATTGGTACGTTAATGACATGTCTAGAGGAGAGGGCTTTTTACATAACTCCGCCTACAAGCACACAGGTGCCTGACCATTTGTGACCACTGCTGAGACAAGAGTGCCAGGGGAATGCTGACCAACACTCCCACTCAAGGGAACAGGGCCAGTGATGTTCTGGAGGACTACCAGTTATAGTGTACCATGCCCTTTCACGAAAAGCAGTCAGTCCACTGGGGAAACACTGTATCAACATGCCGAGGCAAAAAAACTGAAACCTCGCAACGACTCCTTAAAAAAATAGATAAATAATTCAAATTGTCAAATATTTAACACATTAAAATAATTCTAGTAAAAGCTGGAAAAACAAGGCATGAAAAGCTGAGAGCTGAGTGTGTGCTGTTTTTCTGACCTGTAGGACTTTGATGAAGGACAGCAGGCAGTCCTGCAGCACCCTCTGGTGGTCGCTGTGGAACACAAGCGGCTGCAGCAGCTCCAGAATGGTCAGCACGTCGCTGAAGAAAGTCAGGTGACTTTGCTGTCGAAACTCCTGTAGGTTCAGGTGGATGCGACCATGCAGCAGTGCAGCGATCATGGGTAAGTGTCTGAAAGGGCAGGGCAACATCTGATTGGTTTCCACAGTCGACAGACAAGTACCACTGAGCATAACACAATTTCAATTCCATCGAATAATTTTTTTTTTCTGTCAGCAGCTACGGATCGAACATTAACTCTAAAAATATTGCCATCACATAAATACATAATACGCTTCTGATAAGTCTTGATACAGTGTTTCTCTCTTCTTCAGTAAAGTAAATCACTAGGGGAGGCAATCAACGGGATCTTCCAGATAAGAGGTTGTTCTGACCTCAGGAGAAGGACAGGGTGTGACACGGCCAGTTTCCTGCAGGCCAGGCTAGCGTCGGACACGCGGCTCTCTGCCGATTTGGACTCTCCGTTGTCGCCCATTAAGGTGATGAGACGGTGGACCAGGACGTCGAGCTGCATAAAAGACAAGTCAAACGCGTTCTTGGACCTGCGTGAGATCTTTAACCGAGGCCAGCGTGGGCCTCGGAGGTCAGACGCAACCGTCTGAGGTGCAAGATCGTCGCCGGGGTCTTTACCTTACAGGTGCTGCCGTCCGCGGCCCCGTCCCCGCTCAGGGTGGCCTGGGGGAGGGTCACGTGCTGGATGACCTCTGGGAAGTGCAGGTAGATCTGAAGCAGCAGATTCTGACACCTCTTACTCATTACGCTGCAAAGACACGATATCAATTCATCGATCGCCACGACGCCCTCGACAGCAGCCACGCTTACGCGTTTCTTCTGTGAGAGACACTTCTCTAAAACCTGACCTTCAAAGCAGTGACCTTCATAATGTCCTCACAATGTAGGGGAAAAAAAAACAAAAAAAAAAAACAGGCGACAGAATAGCAAGCGTACGCAAGACGATGTTGACTGTTCTGACCGATGACTGGATTTGCAGGCTTAACGTACCGAGAGAAAACAGAACACACACATGAACACACAGACACACACACACACACACACACACACACACACGCACAAAAAGGGGGGGTGGGTGGGACGTCCTCTGAACAAAGCCGTCTTGTTATTACTGACTGAAGGGCACCGAACAACAACAACCTCTCGCCCGAAGCCACAGCTCCCCTGCCTTCTTGCCGTTCTGTCGGCTAATTGTGGTTTATGTCAGTTAATCCAGCATTGTGCTTATGAGCGGCAGATATGGATAAAACAGCCGAGAAAAACAGACAAAGTGTTTATTCCACACAAGGCCCGAACGTTTCGCTTTGTGAGAGGAGTACATTCTCGCGGCCGCCGGTTATAAGACAGCTTAGCTCTGCTTAGAAGACTTTAATTCTTCGTGTAATTTTTTTTTTTTTTTTCTCTTGACCTTGGCTAAAGTTTGCTCATTAGACCTCTGTTAATAACCAAAGGCATATTCATGAAAGAACGCTTTTCCTCCACAAAGAGTTACACTCTGATCTGTGACAGCCAAGTCTGAGCTGGAATTCACAACACAAGCAAGAGTGGAGAGTCAGGCTTAATCCTCTTGGCTTCATTATACTACGCCCGAGCTTTCGAACAGATCATAGTACAGAACAACTTCTGCTGCCTTTAATTTCACACCACAAGACCTAATTACTGAGCTTTGCCCACTCCAAACTATTGTGTCCAACAGAGAATACTTCTCCGCCGAAGTCCGTCGACACTTATTCACTGACTTACTGAACTCTGAACCTTGTTTGACATTGGGCAGAAATGGGCAGTGAAACTCACATTTGTGAACTTGCGAAAAGAATTTTTTTTTTTTTAAAAGAAAAATGCTTAACAAAGTAGAAAAAGAACTACAAATGACAAAAATGAAGAAAACACCTAAAAGTCAGAGACAAACATTTAAGAGCTGACGTCATGGACGCACCTGTCACCCCATTTCTTGACGCAGTTGATCAGATACTCGGAGACCTTCTTCACGCTCTCTAGGTCTCCGTGGCAACAGCTGTGCAGCAGGGGCACGCGCGATTGGATGAGCGAGCAGGAGGCCTGGTCCAGGGTGGTCTTGGCTTGGGGCGAATCCGGCGAGTTCAGCTCGGACTCGGACAGGATCAGGTCCACCAGGCTGATCAGCTCCTCCGAATTCAGCCGCAGGACAAACTTCTCCGTGCGTTTCTATAGCGACAGGGATTACCCAATAGACAATCGCATCTTCTGCCCAATAGACAGAGCATCTCAGCCCACGCCTGGTGAGTCCCTCCGTTATAAGGGAACTGATAACAGAGGGACTCACCAGACTTACTGTTTTTGAGCGAACTGGACGACTGCTATAAGTGTACCGCGTATGTTACTGCTCTTTCTGTACTCATAATATTTTTGCCCATATGCAATTCCAGTAGGCCAAAAATACTAACTTGAAATTGTCTGTGATACATGCTCTTTCATGTTTGTCAGGTGGACACAAAAGATACCCTGACACCCAGACTGCAGTGGCATAAGTGGGAATGACTGGTCTGGGGCCTTGATCCTACCTGTGGGGTTTTCTGGTCGCGACCCTGCCAGATTCGAGGAATGTGACTACACGCCCACAGGAAGTCCAAAGCAGAGGACGGGTCCAGTCTGACAGAGAGGATATATTCAGTGTCACAGAGGTGTGTGTGTGGGTCTTTAAGAGAGGTGTGTGTGGATCTTTAAGCGTGTTTGGTAAGATTACAGTCAGGACTCACCTCTGCTCTCTGTGTTTGCTGAGCAGGCCTTTGATGCACTGGTGAAGGGTGCTCCAGTTGGACTGATGTATGAGCAGAGCCAAAAGGTACGGTCTGTATGATGGGGCCAGGCTGTCACTGCTGCCTTTAGCCTGTCAGAGAGATAAGAGAAATAAAACTAAACACAATTAAAGGATACGCATACACGCCCACACCACATCTCCACCCTGAGATCCACCCATACACACACAAACACACACACACACACACAAACATAAACACAAACACACACACAAACAAACACACACACACAAACAAACACACACACAAACATAAACACACACAAAAACATAAACACACACACAAACACACAAACACACACACAAACAAAAACACACACACAAACACAAACATTCCGGAACTGTTTACCTTGTTTAGGGCAAAAAGAAGCTTCTGCTGGAGGTCTGGGCATACAGAGGTCACCTCAGGGTCAAGGAGTTCCAGCCAATCAACCAGCAGCCCAGAGCTTGATCCTGTTCTTTTCACCTCAGAGCTACAAGAGAAGAGGACAAATTCTTAAAGATACAGCTGAGGAGAGAGCGGTCTATTCTAATACTGCCTGTCAATACAAAAATCTCTCATTTAAATTTAACACAAATTAAAGAGAGGACATAAGATTTTCTTTTGTGGAAGAGAAATACCACACTGTTCCTGTGGTAAGATTTGAACTGACTTCAGTAAGTGTCTGGGGTACATACATTTTGGAATCCACCTCCTTCTTCACTCCTCTGTCCTCTGCTTCCTGAAGAAGCAAGGAGATCACCATGGCGACAGGGCCAGCCGTGTTCCTGCTCGTGGCACCCGTTTCCGTGCCAACGGTCATGAGCAGGGACAGCAGTTCCTCCAAAAATGGGGACTTGACCTCTATCAACCCTTGTAAAACTGAGCAACAGAGAGAACATATGGTGAGACTGTAATGTTCTGAGAAGTTTCCTTGACTTCTTGTGAAATCCTCACGCAGGTTTGAAAAAGAAAAACAAAACGGAGCACCCTGAGCCAATGCCACATGGCAAAAAAAAATAAAGACTTTGTATAATTGCATTCCTAAGAAAAACAACAAAAAAAAACCCACCCTCTCTGGGCCCTTTGCCCTCACCACAGTAACTTTTTATAAAGATCTCTCTGCTACTCCTGACGACCACTGCTGTTCTTATTGAACATAAACAAGTAAAAAGTGGCAAACAACATTCTTCCACTTGCTGGAAGTCTGTTTGCTCTGGCTGGGTTTAAAAATACACACCGAGAGAGATAAACACTGGGCAGAAATTCATTTCCACGGGGCAGCAGAGCAGAGCAGAGCAGTCTGGAAAGAATTGAGCAATAATACTGTCCAGTCCAACAGCTACACAAAAACTTACGCTGACCAGTGGTTCTGTCCTCTAGAAATAGCACTAACAGGAAGAGTGAAACGAAAAAATCACACTACGCGTGATGCTGATTCGCTACCTTTCCCGATGAGGTCCGGCTCCGCGTTGCATCTCTCTCCGGCTCTCAGGGAAGCGATGATTCCCCTCACCGTCGCCTCCGTGTCTCGTCTGTATGCCAGGGCTTCAGCCAGGTGCAGAAAACCTGTGCGCACTGAAAGATGCAATGAAATTAGGAACGATGGATCACGGTTTCGGACAGCTGTAGGGTACCTGAAGACGGACGGCTACGGAGAAAGCAGTATTTGATTCATGTTAACTCTACTGTTTAGAAAAACACCTGCAACCAAATATCCAGTCCTCACCAGATAGCAGATTAAATGGAAACCCATCAGATCTTAGGTTTAAGAGACCACATTTTAAACGCAGCGGAGAAACTGGGATTTCATGTGGGGTGGGGTCTAACCGTCAGTGATGCGATGCTTATGGGGGCACTGGGCAGCCAATGACTTGAGAAGGGTCTGCAGGGGTCCCGCCTCCACGGCAGAGCTTTCCAGCCACGACAGCATCTGCACGATGGCGTTAAAAAAGAGCGTGGAGAAGGCCACGTCCTGAGAGACGAGCCGCTGGAGAGGGGGAAAGAAAACGAGAGAGCGGGCGAGAGGGGAAGAGAGAGAGAGAGAGAGAGAGAATAAAAGCGGGGAAACAAGGCTGGTCGTCAGTGCCCAGTCTTGCCCTGTGGGTAACAGTGAGAGAGTGTGTGGGAGTGACGGTGCTGTACCTGGTAGAGGTTGAGCTGGCGCAGAAGCGGGCAGGAGATGGCGTGGCTGCGGTGCATGGCCACCACCAGGGCGCCGGCGCGGGGAGAGCCCAGCAGAGCCGCCAGGGCCTGGAGCAGACGCCCGGCCGTGCCGCCCTGCTGGCACTGACCCTTCCGTGCCCGCAGGACCTCCTGTGCCAGGGCCTGCTGCAGCGCCAGGGAGAGGGGACGCACAGGCGGGGTCGGCCAGCGGGGGTCCACCTTCAGGGGGAACAACTGTAGAAAGAAACCCCCTAAATGAATCCCTACATAGATCATTTCTCTGGAAAAATCACCTTTTAGGCCCATTTGGACCTATTTACAATAAAGCAGGCGTACTGCAACGAAACCTCTGAGGTACTTTTAACATTGCAGCACTTGACCAGAGGGCCTACCTGTAGGAGAATGGCAGTCAAGTCATCCTCAGGACCAATGACTGGCACCTGAGTTGCTGGTCTCATCTTAACTGAGCTATGGGGTGTTTCCACGGTAACCTTAGCCTTGCTTGACTCTGCACTGTCTGTTAAAGAAGAGTAATGGGGAAAAAAAAAATCACTTCTGTGTTGGTGAACAGATAAATAACATACACTAAATTAGAACACGAGTGTGGTGATGTCCCGCTGACTTTGGAAGAGTAAAAACCGTGTTATCGGGCGATAAAAAAAACACCCAGGATTAATCGCTGAACGCAGACAGTGATGAAAGAAGTGGCCACTCACCCCTGCGAGGAGGAAGTGATGCGCTGAGTAAAGTGTGGAAAGTGTGCCCCCCGGTGGCTCCTCGTTCATGTTGCACCTCTACCAGGTGAGCCATGTAATCTGAAAAACACAGAACGCAGACGCTCAGTCAGTCCCCGTACGTCGCCTTAAAACAGCCAACTTCAACGAGTTCACAGTTTTTAAATTCATTTTCAAACATGAGCGTGGCTTTTTCTTTGAAAAACTTTTCAACGACTTTTTAAATCAACTTTGTCAAGGGGGCATTCCGTGCATTGCACTGCCTATAAAAAAATATTTTAAAGTAACCTTCACAGTAATAATGAGGGTGAGATAGACTGATAGACAGTCAGATAGATATAGCTAACCCTTTACTTTGATAACTGTATCTACTGTTGGATGGATGGAGGAGGAGGAGGAGAATAATGTAAAGGATGAGTTGAATAACACAAAATATAGGACAGAGAAAATGACAGGAGACCAGAGAAACAGGACGTGAGAATATGAGCATGTGACTGTGGAGCCTCACTCTTGTCCATGATGTTCTGTTCCAGTGTTTGTGGATCATGAGACACGGCCTGGTCCAAATACTGTAGCAGTTTACTCATACTGGACACCGGGATGCCGAAGGACTGGACAAACAAGAGCAGCTGCTGAGGCTCCAGATCCTGCAAAGCTATCCAGACACAAATATGCAAATTATTCCTACACTCTCTCACTCTCATTGGCCACAGAAAACCTGTGTTTTCATTTACCACATATCTTACCCGCATCCACCAATCGGGAAACCTCTGACCGGATCATCCTCAGCTTCAGCCAGTCAGGTAAGAGAAGGGCTTCCTCTGATGTGTCCACCAGGAAGGCAGTGGGGAGGGGCTTTTTGTCGGGGAACCAAATGTCCAGCAGTGTGTAGAAGTCACTTTCTCCTATGGAACCACACACACACACACACACACACACACACACAGTGTGTTTCAGCACACAGAGGCTAGACAGCACATGAGCATGTCTTAACATTGACTTTACAGATCATTAAGTAGCTGGACACTCAGAGATACCTTTCGGGGGACCCAGTGTGAGCAGTATGACCATCGCGTGGACCACCAGAATGTGCATAGTGGCAGTTTCACCCGTAGTCCACCGCAGGAACACTTGGTCCTGTGATTCAGACTGCAAAATGAAGAGAAAAAAGAGAAGCCCAAAATCAAGATTTATGGGTTATTTAATGTACTGTTTCCAAATCCTGTTCAAGGGAACCCACAGTTCTGCATGCTTTAGGTTCGTTTCTTCTTTCTCACACCAGATTCCACTCAGAAACTAATCATCAAGTCCTTGATCAGCTGAGATTAAGTCTATTAGAGAACACAGAGCCTTAAAATCTGCATAGTTGTGGCTTTTTCAGAAGCAGGCCTGGGAAATGCTGATTTAATGAACAACTCTTTCTGTATGGCATAATAATTCTGATCTAAATCAGAAAGCCTGCAATCACGAACAGCGACTCGAAACTTGACGGCTCCTAAGAGGACACCACTCAGACTGCAAAGCATGGGCTGTCTAATTACCCAGCTGTAGAGGTCCTCTCCCTCTTTGGTTTTCCTCATCCTGCGGATGTAGGTGGAGAAGATGGAGAGGAGGGCGGACAGCACGGCGTCGGAATCGGGCCTGCACGAGTGCTTGGAGAACAGACTGTTCATAATCGTGGAGCGTTCCACGATCAGTCGAGCCACATCCTGAGAGACAAGACAGTTTACCGTCAGCCAGGGGAGTCTCACAGAAGTTCCCTTTATGGCAAACACTCTCAATGTAGAGAATGTAATATTACGTTCATTTTTCTCAGCTGGTAACTGGAGTTAATATAAATACTGCTGTACTTGATGGTAACTGGAGTTGAAAAGGTATGTATTCATGTAGAATTAAGTATCATTATGTATTCATGCTGTGTTAATTTCAAGCCAAAGAGGGAAGGAATGAGGTAAACGGTCTATGAGCTCACCAGAGCCAGGTCATTGTGGAGTGCCTGTTCCTCCACTGGTGCATGCTGGGAAAGATAGATCAGGTAAGCGCTGATGGTCTGAGGGTCCGTTTCCATGTGAATGGCCTGCTGTAAGGCACTGGCAGTCATGCCACGCACGCTGTCGAACAGGGGAAGTTTAGGGAGGTCCTGTAACAGCCATTGGTACCCGGGCAACAACTCCGCATCTCTGGAGTCTTCCTCCATAGGCTGGTCTCTCTCCTCTCCGTCTTTCAGCCCACCCTCCGTCAGCACCAGAGACAGGCCCTGAAAATCGATATTCATCAACGTTATCAATGAGAAGAAGCCAGTCCCGTACAACAGTTTCTCAACTCAAGATCTGCGGAACCCCAAGACAGCACATTTAAGTTACTGCTAAACACCAGCGTAACTGGCTCTAGGAGCGAGGGGTTCAGTAACAGTTGATAAGCACCCAGGTGTGTCAAAACTGGGCAAAAGAAAAACTGTGCTGTTTTGCGGGTCCCCAGGAGCAAAGCTGAGAAAATCTGCTCTAAACGTCTCTTATGATGTACCATGAGCTTAAGCAACTGTAGCTTTACCTTCATGGCCAGAACTCTGGACGCAACCTGAGATGAACTCAGACGACGTAAGAAGTAGTCCAGAACTTCACATGTTGTCTGCTCGTCTGCTTTGGGACCAAGCAGCAGGTCCTGCAGACGTCCTAGGAGCTGACGCTGCTTTTGCTGCCTCTGATGTTGTGGGAAAAATTCGATTTGCATTGTTTTATTTTGTTTTGGTTTGGATTCTAGGAGGAGTATTACAATGAGTGGAGGTACTGTACTGTGGAAAGATGAGTCATACTTGTCTCTTCTTTGCTCTCTGCTCTTTGCTCTCTCCTTCTTCATCGTCGTCCACAGAAGAGCTGTCGTCCGCAGCGTCATGCAGGAGAAATTCACACAGACACTGGACAGGCAGAACATCCAAAGATCCCTCACTGGACTGAACCAAGTCAGCCAGCCATGGCATTGACTGAGAAGAGGCCTGGAGAACAGAGACAAACAAAAAAAAAAAAAAATGCGAAAAACCCCAAAATCAAAATAAAAGTCTCTCATAATCAAAAACATTTAAGACAGTGTGTTAAGACTTAATGTGTTTTATTTGACTCTGCGTGTGTGTCCTCACCTGTCTCTGGATTATGTTGAGCAGGAAATCCGGGTTGCGGCTGCGGCAGAGCAGGTGGCCCAGGCGCAGGGACTGGTTAAGACTCTTCACTTGCTCCTGGATGTGAGGAGGAGGTCTGCGTGGAGGCCCTCTGTGTGAAAGCAAACACAGGGAGGTGAACTTCTCCTCTAGGTACTACAATACAAAAGCACGGGGCGCGGGAAAACTGTACAGTACAGTCAAGTATTGTGCAGACGGTTTTGGACTGCTCTCTTCTCCTTGTACCATGCAGATGGGGATAACTTGATAGCGGTAATCAGAGGTGGAAAAGAGCCAATCAGTGTGTGACTCATGATTCGGTAGGTGTTGCAAACCAATCAATGTTCTACCAGCAAGAATAATAATAAAAAAAAAAAGTCACTTAACTACACACCAGTTACCAGTTTTCTCATGTACAATACTGTAGAATGAAACAAAAGGGACATTTTTATTCCAGTTCGTGACTGCTTTCAAAACAGGTAGGCGTATATGTTTGTGTTAACGAGCCAAAGCGACGCGCATGCAAAACACTATTTCCCCTGTTAAATCAAAACAATACACTGGCCACAAAACCGCAGTACATACAAACTGGCAACTGTATGTACCATTAGACCCATTCAGTGAAAACACAGAAAATAGTTGAATATTCAGCGATTTAGCGTTTGATGTGCAGGACTCGTACTTGGGCTCCAGGCTGGTGAGCTGAGAGAGTAAAAGGCTGTTGGTCTCCGTGATGGTTTGCTTGGTAGAGGCGGCTGCCAGGTGGCTCTCGAAGGCCAGGATCTCCTGTCTCTCCTTCTGAGAGATCTGGAGTTCACGGTTTATCATCTCCGTTTTGGTCTCTTCATCTGCCACCGTGCACGGAGGGTAGGAGTAATTACTGGACAGAGAGAGACGGAGCCGGGTTAGACTGGCAGTCATGGTAAAACTAAACAAAAACAAAAACAACTGCAAAAAAACCAGCACTTGTGACCTGTGCCTTACTTTGTCATGACCATTTCCATGAGCATTTTCAGGGTAGGGTATCCGTCCCAAGCCGCCAGACCTGTAAATGAAAACCCAAACACAGAGGATTTACATAAAAGGATACTTTTTGTGTACCTTTTGATACCCATCTGAAGCATAAACCTCATCTGTTTTTAATACTAAGCTCACAAACATTTCATTAGAACAGTAACAAATGCTTGGCTTAAAATGTTTGTGTGTGTTAAAGAGAAAAGATACAATTAAGAGGTCTTAGAGATACCGATTTTCTGCGGATTGAAAGCGGCCACTACAAGCAGCAAAAGCCAGGCCTTCCAGTAAAGCGTGGATATAGCCAAATTTGGAGGTTGATACCTGCAATGACATTGGAAATAATTTCAATCAAACGTGTCACTGAAACGTAGGTAACTCATACCAAAAGCCTAACAAAAAAACGGAACAGCACAATATTAATGACTGAACAATGAGACAGGGAAGGTTGGACTGTAACAGTGCTGTATAAGGCTACCCTGCAGGTAACTGGATGTTCTCTGGGTGATGGTATGTGCACAAATTCAGTACAGCATCGATGAGCTGGATTCTTTCCACACGCAACACGTCCAGATCTAAAAAGAAAAAACCCGAAGAGATATTCAGGTCATCTCCACAACACAACAACAAACAAACAAGCAAGCTCACTCACTCAGAGATGAGTTTAAATAAACAAATTCAGCTCATCTCTAATACTGTTTAGATCAAACAGGGATAACTGTAACCCTGCCAAACATTGTAAGGGCACCGAGTTACCGTCTGACTGGACCCCTGCGGCTCTCTTGACCAAATGGTCGGCCAGCTCCATGGCGTCGGCCGGGCCCAGCGGCAGGTCACGTGACAGGCCGATCACTAGAATACGCATCAACGTGTCCTCCAGAAGGGGAACCTCTGAGCATAGCCGCAGGAAGAAGCTTCCAGAAACAACATGCACGTAACGTATTTAGAGCAAAGCAACAACATCACAAACACTTAAGAGAGAATTCCAAATGCCAACAAAGACTCACTTCCTATCACTTTCAGGTGGCCAGTTATCCCACTTATAGTACGTCTCTGGTTGCTCTGTGAAGAGCACTTTGTGAAGGCTGATGGAGAGAATGACAGAGACAGACAAGATTCATAGTCTAAGCCTGTTTATCAATATCAGGCATCATATACAACATCTAAAAAAAGCTTTGTTTATACAAAGATCACACGTTATCTTATCACACTAACGGTTTTCGGTCGGTCGTCTTGAACGAAACACTCCTATTGGATGGTGATATCCATTACATACCAGTGGACATAGTCTTTAGGTCCTATTTTACTGATGGTAGGGACCACGGTGTGCAGCCACCACACGGCGTCTCTCTGAATGGCAGCGATCTGATTCTGAAACGCCCTCAGTACCTCCAGATCTGTCAGAGTCAACAATCACAGCCAGGTTAACAGCATGTGGTGAGAGTAGGTTTAAAACACTTATTAAAAAAAAAAAAAAAAAAAGAGAGAGAGAGAGAGAGAAAATGTCATACTCTTCTTCTCTCCTTTGTCCCATGCGATGCCGGCCTCTTTAACCTGAGCTGTTATTCCTAACATCATGGAGACCGTCAGCAGATCTGTCACCTGGATGACAAAGCGTTCCTGAGGGGTGAGGGGTTGAGGGGGGGGGTGAGGGGTGGTTTTGGGGAGAGAAGTTGTGTGTCAGATCTCCAGATGAGAAAAGGGTTTAACTACAGATGAGTAACTTTTAAGAAAGAAAGGAGGTGCAGTGTACGCTCCACAGAGGAGTAACGCTCACTTTAAACTCCATATCCACGTAGCTGGGCTCCTTCCTCTCCTGCATCAGGCCCAGGCAGAAGGACTGGAAGTTGATCTCGTGTTTAGTCTGCTTGATGATCTCCCTCAGCAAAGCACGAGAGGCTCGCAGGTAATCATCCTTATTAGTCAACAGATCCTGGAACACCATCGCCAGAAACTGGACAAGCAAAATGACAGAAAGAGGAAAGGCTGACTATATATATTAACAAAAAGAATTAAATGTGGGAAGAACCTGTCCTCTACAGTGTATTTCCATGTAAAGACTTTTTGATAAAAACTCAACGAGCAGTTACGAGTTGAGATTCACCTTCGGGGCCTGCTCGGGGCTGTGCTGTAGGACTGTGTGGAGGACTTGCATGTTGTTTGGATTTCTGGCATTAGACAACTCATTAAAGATCACAAACTTCACCATAGTACCCAGATTGTCCCTGTGTGCATTTAAAAGCTCCCTGGAAAGCAAGAACAAAATCCAGGTTAATAAACAGGACAATCACATATTGCCAAAGAACTCAAGGAACAGCAAAATAAGAGGAAAAAAAGGTGTTCTGAGATGTGGATTTCTTTTTTTTTTTTTTTTTTAATACCTGACACAGAGCATGTAGTGGTTCAGCAGAACTTTGGGTTTGAGTCGGATCTTGATGAGATTGGAAACCACCTCCATGTCATCTGACCCGTGGGTATTACAGTTCATACACAAAGACATGAGCAGGTCTTGGGCCGGCCTTGTTAACTATAGTAATATCAAAGGGAAAAAACATATTTGTAAGATTTGAATGGTAGCACGGTCTTTTCTGATAGTGAATGGAAGAACAGTATGTTATAGACTACAAGTTGCCCTCAACTTATGACGGGATTCCGTTCTGCCGCCCCCGTTGAAAGTCAGTAATTCCTTTATATAATATGACTCATGCCACGCACCAATACACACTGAGACACAACCAACACTAAATACTACTGCCTTACAGCAGCACGACCGACCGATGTTATCATACAGTGGTCGTTTTTATACGTTTTGACCGAGTATCATTACTTGACAACGGTATAATAAGATTGACGAGACAGCTGTCGTAATTTTCACATATATGGTAAATCGAGGACAACCTGTAGATGACTTCTTATATTATGTTATGTAGATAACTTCTTTTATTTCTTACTTTTGGGTTCTGTAGCCACATTTCCAGCCTCTGCACGGCCATCAGCCGCACCTCTTTGTAGCCACAGGTGGCGGTGAGCAGGCGTAACAGGTTCCTTGAAACGTTATCCATGGGTTGCCTACGATTCAGCTGGTCCCGAAGCACGTCGAGAACGTAGTCTTCCACGCTTTCTGCCAGCTCTTCATACCTACAAAACAAAACTTATTACACTACATCCATCTCTGTACAGTTAAGGAAGCAATACCAGGCAACGAAGACAAATATCTAACATATATCAAGCACACCCTGCACTACAACCTGAATACGCAGAGTATGCGTGTGCACACAGAGAACGCTAAAAGTACAGGTGACTGAGCGTTACCTTTATATATGTCTAAGTAATCAAAATAGAAATGCTTACCTTGGCATGATCTGTCCTTCATCTTCCGGACTTAATTTCTCCTCCGCGATGAGAAGCTCCGTCTGGCCGTCGTCCTCGTCGGGGGTTGAGGGGTGAGGGCTGTTTCCTGAAAATGACGCGATCCATCAGAACCGGGCCAGTCGCTCAATTCAGTCAAAGAAACCCGATCCGACTAGAGCCACATACCTGCACTCAGGTCTCCCCCGGAGCGACCCGTGTCCGTCTGCAGTAACATACTCTTGGGCGGCATTTTAGTGGTGAAGGCGGTCTGGATGTTGTCCACAAAGGTCTTACAGTGGGAGCTGTCCACCCATATACGCTCTCCAAGAGAATCTTCAATGTAAACCTACGTCACATCACAATTGTCATGAATGAGAATCACAGGGACACTTTGAGGGAGACTGTTTTAAGTCTGCAAGTGTGACAAAAGATGTAGACAGGTTTGATTCTCACTTTGACAAATATCTCTGGCCAGTTTTCATCCTCTTCGTAGGCGGCCATCAGCAAGTTGCAGGCCAACACAGACACCAAGCTGTTCCCTTTGGCTTTGAAGTTAATGGAAGCATCACGTCGCAGCAGGCTGCACAAGGCCTGAACCACACAAACACACACACACACACACACACACACACACACACACACACACAAACACACACACACACAGCTCAGTTAAGAGCCTCACAAAGGTAACGCATGAATTAAAAATAACACAAAAACGTGACACTTCAATAATTACTCACCTCAATAACTCCCTCAGTGGCAAATATGTTGGGCTTGATTTTGGCTAGGAACATGAGGCTCAAATACAGGGTGATGTCAGGCTTGGCTCGGTTCATCTTCAGCTGTTTGACCGCCCCGCAGAGCAAGCCCTCGATCCGATCGTCATTTCCCTCTGCCTCCGCCGCTTCGATTTCATCCAGGAGCACAGCTGGAGGGACTGCAAAAGGCGCAGAAAAGATTGTTTCAGCGAGATCTCCGTCAAGGACGTGCTGCAGCAGCCTCTGCTGAAGCCCTCTGGTGAACCAAGACGCAGAAAGAGAGAAATATATCATAATGATGCTTATTAATACAATGTCTCACCCTCAATAGGCACCACTGATGGCTCTTTGATAGAAGGTGATATTGCCCTCTTGTCAACAGCTGCCACTTCGGCAAGACGCGTCAGAGCGCTCGGAGGCGTGGCCGAGTGTTTGGGTCGTTTGGAGAGGCTGGACAGACCGGAGGAAGACGGGAGTGATGAAGAGGCCTCTCGTTTGCGATCGGGCGGCAATCCCGAGGACGCCGGTTTAAGCAGAGCGGCTGGCGCTTTCTGCTCACTGGACTGACCCTTTGTGCCCAGGGCAATGAAATCACCAGGAGGAGGGTGACCTGAAATTCACCACATTGGAAAAGTTCACAAAAGAGAGTCTTAGCTGACTACATTTATCGAGAGTTCCTTCTTTTCAGTTAAGCTAAAAACAGTTATGTTTCTGTGTGCCGTCCACACTCACCTGAAGGCTTAACAGCACTTGGGCGTCTAATGTTAGTTGGCTTTGGCCTATTCATTATGACACCTTCTTACAGCGAGGCAGGCAATTTAAAATCTGCTGAATGGATAAATTAGGTTAAAACAACTGAAACAACATAATTTCCCTCCAACTGTGATAAGTCTAATAACGTAATTTCACAGTCTTGATAGTCGTACTGTAAGTACCTTTAACTTTTACCCGAAACATTTAATGTAAACTAACATGTATTGAAGTCTGACAGCCTACACTGGCCAGCGACTACATGAAGGCCTATCGATGTCAGATTTCTAAACTTCTCATTTTAACGTTACGAGAGTGGTACTGGCAGAGCGATGGCTAGATTAGCTGGCCCAAATATTATGTAGTAGCAATGCAGTCTTCAAACTTATCTACTACAGCTAGCATACCAATTTGCTAGCCATCAACTGAGGGCTAAAACCAGCTAACTTAGCTTGCTAACGTTAGTCACTACTATTCAGTCTACATAAGCGCTAGATTTCAAACATCTGACTGTTACTCCAGACAGTGAGTATACACCAGAGAAGACTACATCTGCTACATGTTCTTAAAATAAAACAACAATGCATGTGAATTTTGTTTTATATTTACTTTGTTCTCAGTGTGTCGGCTCCATGGTCCGTAAGGACACACTGACGTCAATGACGAAATAATAAGACGTTTTTTTACTGGCTGCTAAACGGTCCTTTTTTTTCAAAATAAAAGTATCAAGAGACCTTTGATTTGTTTCCAAATCACAAGGTAAAAATGCGAGTATATATAAACCACATATTTTCCAGAATATCAAACTCGGTCTCTCGGTTTCTCTGTTTTATCTAAGACTTGAGAGATTGGTTTCGTATTGAGACACCACATATTTTTTCCACATGATGGCAATGAAAATCAAATTTGGATTCTCGCGAATCCCTTCCCTACGCCCTACCCTCCACCAGTAAATTAAAATATGAACAAATGTCCAGTAAATCACATTATACGTTTTCATAAAACAAATGAAGGCAAACTACACAGAATTATATATAGCAAACATGCAAATCTTGGCACATAACTTGATTCTGGGTGGCACTGTTGCCTCTTTGCAAAGGCTGCAGGGTATTACAGAGAATACTGTTTCCAAGTATCCTCGCATTACAAAATGATGTCAGGCATGGAAACAGACGTTTCTGTTCCTGCCAGACAAAAGAAAACAGAACTCTCACCCAGAAAAGAACACCACAAAGCAAGCACTTTGAGGCACACACTGAAATAAACATGTTCTTATGATCCAACCTCAATGGTGAAAACATGTGTGCTTAGTTACAGTTTTTAAATGTTTTATTGAAAACATACCTGCTTGCACAGTGAACCTCAAATTGCCATCTCCCTTTGAGACCAGCACAAAGGCCTTGAATTCTATTATTTCTGTCACTCATAAGCTGCTGTTTATATAGTAATGCAACAATACAACTGAGACTTCACGGAACAGCCAAAAATTACATGTAGACCGAATGCAGCCAAAAGCTAAGATGGGCTAGACTTCTGACCATTATTTTATAGCATACTACTAGATCTTACCACTTCACCAAGTGTGTCAATGCTACACCAAACAGCCAACTTGTTATATAATGTGTTTTTGATACATATTTCGATGAGGTCAGTGGAATGCTTAGTCAGTGTTCCAAATATAAATCCCATGTCACAAGGGAAGTCTGAAAAACTGCTAAAGTATTTTGCAAATGAACGCTTTCACACAAAACCACTTAGGGGCAGATATGACTCAATGTTTTTCAGTGTTATTGCCTAGCCCTAAAACACTGGGATTTCTTTTACTTACACAGATTTTTATACATGATTATATTTCTTCCGAGGCTAAATTTCTAGCCTCGCCAAAACTCGGCATAGAACGAACTGACGTATAATGCTTCTCATGAGATGAGGTGAAATTCACATCTATGTAATTTGTGTGAAAAGTAAGTTCGATCGTGAGAGTCCTACAGAAAAACCTGTTATTGTCGATATTAATATATTTCTGTGGTCTTTCATGGTCCCACTATAAACTTCTCTACCTAATCAATCTTTTCATAACAATGATGGACCTCACTGCACTATGTTTGATCAACACTGTATGTTTTTTTTTTTAAAAATCATAGATCAAATGCATAATGATGTTATGTCAGAAAAAAAAATGTGAATATAATTGTCAACAGTTTAGTCTCGTGGGATATTGAAATGAACTGCAGCCAAACCTTGTGCACAATACTGTAAAACGCTCTAGATGAATCGTAATTTTTATGAGATCATATCAACATAATGATTGCTGCATCACTTCAGACCAGGAAATATGAATCATTTCATTGTGAATACAATATAAATGGCTAGACTGAGGAGCACATGTTCAAAGCAGAAGAGCACATGTTCAAAACAATTATGATGTTGAATTTAGAAAAGCTTTTGAGTAAAACTAATTGAAGTAATATTCTTGCCTCATTGACAATTATGCAATGATTTGAGGACAAATGAACTGGAGGAAAACGTTGAAAATCTATAAATCTCTTCTATGTGCGATAGCAACAGATTTAGAGATGTTTCAGGGAAATCTCTGCACCAGAGAAGCCACCCAGAACGCAAGTGTAAATGATTACTCACCAACTCATAAACCTCAGTTACTTTCAACTTGTGCTGTAGACGAAATATCCGATTACAGCAACGTACAATTAGATCCATATGTCCCTTCTGAGCAAAATACATGTGTGTTGAGTCACCCGTGTCAGTGCTCTTGAACAGAAAGAAGGGCAAAAACGAGCAACCCCTGGACCTATGCCCTGACGGATTGCCTGAAGTCTAAAAACGTTAGTCAGTTCCTTTGGAAGGAAGTTAGAGAAAGCATCTGTGCAAATCTCATTTTACAAGGAGAGTTTCAGTAAAAACAATATGGAAACCTAACACGGATTCAAGAGAAGGAAACTGCTCTTTTTTTTTCTGTGTTTCCACGTTGCTGTTTTAATTCCACACAAACAAATCTGTTGGGTTTATTATGGAGTTTTAGCAAGTCTCTTGGATGTCAAATTAGACGTTGTAAGCCTGTAACAAAATCCAGCATTATACAGCTTCCTATGACAGGGCTTAGAAAGCTGCAATAATAAAATTAAGAAGACCTTTCAGAAGAGAACGGTAATATTTGGTAAAGGGAAACAAAGTCCTTGAGAGATTTGTATACTGACAGCACAGATATTTGATAGGTTTTAGATCTGGGGGGTTTTCCAGAAAGTGGGTTTAGTGAAAACTTAAAAGTTAGTTAACTCAGAACAAGTAGCAAACCTCCAAATAGAAGACCCCTGTGGCTTTCTTTTGCTGGGAGAGTGAAGTAATGAGGCTCTTCTAATAGGAGGTTTACTACCTACTCTGAGTTAAGTTTTCACCAACCCCGCTTTCTGGAATACCCCCCTAGTAAAATTCGTGTTTATTTATGTATTTATTTATTTTCCGTGGTGACTATGTAAATAGAAGCCGGAAGGGAAATAGTCACTTCTCTGTAGGCTACTCTAAAAGTATAAAGACCCGTGGACAGAGGGCGCTGTTGGTTCCTCGTGTCATGAGACGGAGCAATTTCTGACAAACTTAGATAACCCTAATCACGTCAAGTGCTACTAAATGTTAAAGAATGAAGAAAACTGTTTTCGTTTCGAAAACGGAGTGTACGCCCTGGTAACAGTGCATTTTAATTCCGCAACACCACAAATGATTTAAAAGAAAAAAAAACACTTTCGAAAGTATTGTTGTTTTTCAGACTATTTAAGAAAAACTGGGGTCCGTTATTCTCCCTGTATTGCGCGTGCCTGTTTCCTAAGTGTATTGTAAAATTCGCACCTAATAGATTAGTTTACCAACTCTCCAAAAAATTCTCTAGCTGCATCTATTTCTGGCCTCCACTAGTTTCCCGCCTGGCTGACGTCAGCAGAAAGTTATTTTCATGAATGGAGGGGGCGGTCACGAGGAATTGGTGACGTGAGTGCTTGCGGAAGCAGAGAGTGGAATGTTGATACATTGTTGTTGTTTTGTAGTTAATTTAGTTCAGAGTTACTTTTCGCTTCGATTGCTGGACACTTTTCTCACTTGAGAAGAAGACACATCAACCTATTCCTACAGGATACTTCGCAAAAATAAACTCAACCCCGTCAGTAATTCCGCGTTCACAAGGTAAGGTGTACGAGCTTTTCTGGGAGATGTTTTGAAATTCCTATCGAATATGCTGATGTTCTCATGATGACGGATCTACGCATGAAGCCTGCCCGAAATGTACTTGTCGACATAGCATTATTATTTTCCCTTATTTTCACAAACTTTTGAAGGACATGTTATCAGGAAAAACAGAAATAAAACCAGAACAACTTTTCGGCAGTATTTAATGTTAAAAAATAGTTTATTCGTCATCTTAGTTTGGACACGTGCGAGGGGTTGCGTCGATTACTCTATCTGCCACAAACTTCTCCAGATCATTCCATAACTTTTAACGAATGGGAATCCCATTCTGAGCGTAGACGGCAGTCTCTTGGTTTTATAAAACTTGTTTTCTAAAATATTTCGCACTGTAGCCCCAAAGAATTAACTTGCTAAAGTATGCTCGTGTACAAATTATTAATTTACTTGTCGTCCGCCTTTGTGTGAATTGTAATAATTTTGCATGAATTATACTTTCTCATTCATACCACAAGCCCCTCGCTAATCTTTAATATTACGACATAAGGAAACAACACGTGGTCAACGTTTAGAATTCTAGGACAAAGGGCACTAAGTGTGTAGCCCACCATGAAGAGAAGCGCCAAAGGGGTCTACCCACAAAATAATCGTGCATTTTCTGCCAGTAGTGTAAGAACAGTCTTTTCAGAGATTTGGCGTTTACGCAATATCATTTCAGTCTTGTGTTACAGAGGGATATGCTGGAAAACTGAGAGTGACGTTATGTCAGTCTTCAAAGTAAACAGCGCCTTGGACTCGCTCTGCCACAAGCAGATTCCAGTACTTAGCATTGTTTTTCAAAGAGACGGCTTAAGATCAGTGCCAACGCTAAATAACAGCCGTTATGTGCCTTTTTTGTAAGTCTGATTTCAACGTCATCGAAAATCCCGATACAGTTGGATATTAACAGATGTAACTAAATCACAAGTCAGACTAAGTCTGAGGTAAACTTTTGGGTGAACCAAGGAGATCCATTTGAATGAGTCAGCCCTTCCAGGTTTACGGCAATGAGTGAAAGCTGAGATAACGACTATATACCGGTCTGAAAGTGTCCAAAGGATTTAAAGGCTTAGACTTGCTCCATTTAAACAGTTTATAAATCTCTACCTCTTTTTTTTTCGCCAAAATTGGTCAAACTGAGAAGTACTGGTCTATATTATGGTCAGTTCTGTCCAGTTTACTGAGTATGTCATGTATTAGACCAAGTTACGCCCTCATAGGAAAGGTGAGTCATAACTGGATAATGTGATTCATTTCCACCGTGTATGATAAAGTAGTTGTTAGTAGCCACTCTGAAATTGAGAAAAACATAGCTGCTAATATTTGGTGAAAGGGCAAAACAGTCCAGTAAATTTAAGCAGTTATGTAACATGAACAATGAATATTTTTAAGTATTAAACATGACCATCTATGGACAATTGAAAGGAGTGTGGACTATGAGCTTGTGAAGGAATTCTTGCATGCTGTCAGAATGATACTACTGAAAAGTTGTACCATTTCGACTAATTTGGCTGTGCTATGTTTAGCATCAACATCAGAAAAATGTCGGAGTGGAGGATCTCCAAATCAGGACCAGTGACTATATATTAGGAAGGCCGCCCTGTAACGGCCAACAGTGAAACCCTAGCTGTCAGAGAGCATGTCTCAGCTGTAAATCTGAGGTGGCATAATTTTAAAAAAGCCTGTTGCTGGGCTTGAGATTAATTCTTAGCCATTATCCATTCTTCGGTTTACGGAATGTGCTGTTAGCGAAGGGCATGAGAAGATTTCATATTTTGGTGGTGACTGCATGCCTGGGGGGGGGGGGGGGGGGGGGGAAATCAGGTGATAGGTACCATGTACTCTCATCATATCAGTGACCATGGTCATATACACGTATTTAGACATATACATATATGTTTTGGGGTGGAAAATCTTGGAGGAGGCGTAATTCGTCATCTTGTCGCTCTTCTTATACTGTAAGCGTTTGCTCTGTGACCTCCCCTGTGGGCTAGTCTGAGTCACTATTGATGTATCTGTGGTGATGACCTCCTACACTTAGTGTGTCGTCTGCATGCTGCTTTTAGAAACACAGGGGAAGTGCGTGCTCAGCTCCATCATGAGATGCACACGTGGGAGAGTCACCAAAGTGAGGTAGGCGGTTTTTTTGCCATCTCTCTTGGCTGTGACCTCTGAAGCCTCGAGAAAAAAAAAAAAATCGCTTGGGATTGACTAATGCAAGGCTGGTACCTGTTAAGTGTGTTTATGGCATTAAGATTGGTGTTTTATAATGCTGTAAATGAATTGAAATTTGAGCCTATTAAAAGAGCAAGATAATGTGTCACACTCATCTGAAAGGGTTAGATCTGAAAAAAAGAGAAGAAAAAAAAAAAAACTGTGGTTAGGATTGCGCGTCTGACTGACGCTTACAGTACTCTGTGCGGTTTTGCAAGGAGGCTTTTGAAAGTGAATGAAACGTTGGTATTGGTTATTGACTCAGAATGAAACAACGGGAAAGTCCAGAATCAATTGCCGCAAAACAATCCTGAAATTTTAAATTTAGGAGTTAAATTTTGACCAAGGCTGGTATGGTTATGTACAATGGTCATCATGACACAGTTGGGCTTAAAGAGGAAAATATGAAAGTGTTGGGAAATGCCTGGTTGCTGAGGAACTATTGGTTAGCATAAACACTATAAAGTTCCAACCAGTGAAGTGAAATTTGTTCATTATATGAGTTCCCAAGGAACACTCAGAACTTATAAATGAATTTTTAAGACTGTATTAATGTCAAAAGTATTCATTAATGCTTCTTCATTAGAGTGTGTGGGATATGAACTGGCTCCCTTCAGCTCCATGGGAGTGTGTACCACACACCACCAGGCAGCACCCAGCCCTTTCCTGCTCCTCTTCACCAGTCTCTGGATCTGAGAGCAGTGACCTCGTCACGCTGTGGTTTAGGGTGTGGACAAAGCTGTCTGGTCTGCACAATATTCATTTGGGTGATTTGGTGTTTTTTTTTTTATGAGTTAAATGTTCCTGATGTTGTTTCCCTGTCTCATCTTCACTGGCTACAGAATGATGTCTGAGAAATTGTCCAGATGTGCTAGTTCACATTACTGAGGAATCTGTAAGGCAGATGAATGTTTCAAGACAGTGAACACATATGCAGAATACATTAAAATATAAAAAATATTTTCCTCCCCCAAAGATGTTGGTGTCACATCAGTGTTCCGTCACGTATAAACAAGTCTTTGAACTCAATGAATTGTGAGACAGTCTAGGAAATGTGATGTTACCTCATTTTAATCTGAGAGATTTTGCTCTGAGAGATTAGTAGCGGAGTGAAGGCTTCACAATTGTACATTCTGGACGGGTTTGTCTTTGCTTTTTGCATACTTAACATTCCTTCGAATCCCTGAGTCCCTGGTTGGAAAATAGCTGCGCTCAGATATCTCTACCTCTCCTCCCTATCCGTAAAAAGTTCCGGCGGTCACGCCAGCCAGCCATTCCCAAGTATCCCCGTACTTTTCCTTCCGCCCCGCGAAACAACGGGATTTTCCAGGAAACGTCAGTTTGGGAGGGTGTGATTCCCTGCCGCTCGTCCTCGCTCTTACCAGTAAACAGCATGACTCACGGCTCAGCTATGCTCTCCATTTCCTTTACATAATATCCCACCAAATGCACTGTGCTGTAGAAGCAAATGGGCAGGGGCTCCTAGCAGACAAGTCTCCATGCTTTCCTGTGAAAACACAACAGACGTTACCAAAATCAGAGAGAAGCTTTCTCACATACTAACTTAGCAGTTGACCATGAAGTGGAACATCATGTCTGTTTCAAGTTGAAGACAGACTATTAACCAAAGGGGAGGGGGGGAGAGAGAGAGAGGGAGAGAGAGAGAGAGAGAGAGAGAGAGAGAGAGGGGCAAAACAAATAGCTAAGACAAGCCATTGCTCCATTTATCACTGGAATGCCAGTGCCCTCCTCTTTGAAGTGTTGTTTACCTTAGCCAGAGGTCTTGTGTCAGTCTGGCGACTGTCATAACAGCCTCTGAATTTGAATAGTTACTTGACTTCTAAAACAAGGTAGACTCATATTTCGCACTCATCATCAGTAGCTTTGAATTCCATGACAGGGCTGGGGTTTCGAGACTTGGCTCTCAGACTGTACGCCAAAAAAAAGTAACTCAAATATGCAGTTACCCAGCCATTAAAATTACTCAGTGAGGTCACCAAAAACGTCATGACTAGAAAAGCAAATGTCTGTAAAATTCAGTAAACATTATGACTTTATTTTGGCTAGAAGTTTGATAGCTAGGTTTCATTTATGTGGCCTGTATGAATTAAGTCTTTGAGAAAAATTAGGAAAATGTTGCTATTGCTTTTATGAAATGCTTATGCACGAATACCTCTGATATTACACTTGTTTCTGAGGAAATGAATAACGTCATACTTAAGGGAATATGAAGTAAAAGAGACAGAAAAACTGGTAATGGGGAAAGACAACTCAGCAATGTTATCTTTTTGGCTTCTTGTTGAATTTTCCAGTTAGCTGCCTGAAATGTATGTAAAAATATTTCAAAATGACTTTAGGGTTTGGGGGCGATTGTGGGTGGAGTGAAGGGGGGGGCGGGGGGCGGAACCCTGTTTGTCCACTGAATGAACCGACAATAACGTTGTCAGCCCCCTTCAACACTCATGGAGTTTTGGCATGATGACAAACAATCTTATGATGCCCCCACCGCCCCCCCACGCCTGCCCTCCCCGGATGCCACTGACATGTCATATTAGAACAGGGCTGATACAATCATCCCTCTCTCTTGTGATCAGCGAATAGTTTCAATTCTGCTTGTGCTCACATATCCTCTTACTGTTTCACAATTAGTTACACAGCGAGCAGCAGACTGGTCACTGTTTATTCCTCCGCTCTATTTTTAACCCTGTTTATTGCCATTGCTTTTTTCTCATTGGCTAGTAAACCAGACACATTTTAAAATGATGGGGGTGGAGTTAATGGCTTTGATTTTTAGTACTATTTCCCTATCTCACTCTAATACTATGAACGTTATGCAAAAGGCATTATGTATACAGCTTTTCAAAATGGAAATTGGGGGGCCCCCTTTCTTTTCTTAGAGTGTGTGTGTGTGTGTGTGTGTGTATGTATGGGGGGGGTGAGGAATGCAGTTCTGTTATCCACACTTCAGAGACCCTCTCTGTGCTCCTCTCTCAGGGCCACTCCCACTGACATGTTTTCTTTTTTTTTACTTTTTTTTTTCTCCCTGTACTTACTCTAGAGAAAGAGGACTAGTGTTCTTATGGGCTGTCAAATGCATCCAGTCAAAGGCAGTGCTGAATCGTAAAAAATGTATCCGTTGTTCTCGTGGAAAAATGATGAAAACGGGGCTTCAGCCTTGGGAAATTAGAACCTTTCCTCTCCGTGCAGGGCCACGCAGGAAAGAGGGGGGCCCCGTTAGGTCACCCCCAGCTCCAAGTCCAAGTGGAGAGAGGACCACATGCCGAAGGAATGTCAAGGAAATGCGTTGTGTGTGTGTGTGTGTGTATGAGAGCTGAAAAGCTGGAGGCCCCCATGTATGGAGAGGGAGGAATTTTTTCCATTTGAATATGGTGGTCCTTTCCCCTGGAAAGAAATCCAGAGTATCCCCCCCCCCTCCTGACGCAGCCTGTTTTTAGGGAATGCTTTCTGAGCCAACTCACTGTCGAGGAACCTGCTTCCTTCTCTTTCCTACTGTTCCTGCGTCATCTGTCACATTTCTAGTCTTTCCCCATAGGGATAGTACGGTTTCCCATGTTAAACCAGAGAATATTTCTAGAACTTCCAGATGCAATTGGACATACTCATTATCAGACCTGCAAAACAGATCAACAGTTTGAGCGTGTAAACACACAACCACAAAGCGTGTAAACACACACATGATCTGCACAAACTCCTTTGCTTTTGTTGTGATTGCCGAACGCTTTAAGAGAAATAATATTTTGATGAGAGCAGTGAATAGTGGGGTCACTGAACAGATGTTATGAATCGAGACTCCGATTATTACTTTCTTTCTTTTTTTTTCATTTGTTCATTTGTTATTTTGTTTCCTGTGTTGCCTGCGTTATCAAAGCAAAAATAATCTGAGCATATCTGTTCTACATTACTTACAATACCAGAACAATAAGATGCCCAGAGGAGGTCCGGTGTGGTTTTCATAAAGCAGACCACTCATGAGTCAGTTTGAACTTTGCACTGTTACCAAAACCAGTGCATTTTCTACTATTCCTAACACCTGTTTTTTGGTAAATGGAGATAGCTAGATCTCATACGTCATGGAATTCATCACAAAACTGCTTTGGTAAACTGGATGTGCTCTAATTTAGTTCGTTGCCAAAGGTTTCTGAGTAAAGCCAGTAGATTCTGATGAAACCTAAATTATGCGCAAGACGGGAGAACTTGGAGGCCACCTGCATCAAACTCAGTCTGCCCGACACAGATACGAAACATGATAAGAGCGGATGTTTTTCCCTAGAATAAGGGATTAACATCCCAGAGGAAAAATTTAGATAATGACTCTCACTCCAAGATAATTGTCGGTTGAAAGTTGTAGTTCACATCGGCCGTACTAAGAATATGCTGTTTATTTCTAAATGAGGTAGGCTATCACTTATCGGTTTTCCATTTAAATTATGTTGTTGGCAGAATTTTGTGTCAGCACAGTGAGCTAAATATATCCGGAGAGAGTTAAGTAAGGGCATGAAGCTAACTAGGAAAGCCCAGTGTAACAGGATCCAGCCTGCTGGCCATACCCCTTAAACCTGATAAAGCACATTGTCTAAAAGCAGAAATACAAGCAGTGACTGTGTAGGGGAAACTATTCCTGTGTGACAGTACCTTCTGGAATTTTCCATGAATCTGCTGGAGATTTAAAGTAGCCTACTGTATAGCCATAACTCAATTAAAACTTTTACCTAATAAGACGTCCTATAACACATGGCTTGTGTGTGTGTGTGTGTGTGTGTGTGTGTGACAACGTTATACTCTGTATTTGGATATGTTGAACCAAAGATAGCCTGATGGTGTTCAGAAATAGAAGCTGCTTGTTAAGCTCAGAAACACGCTGTATGAAATCTGTTCAGGTCAGAGAAAAACATTTATCAGTTTATATTTTCGTTACAACGCGCCATAAATAAATTGATCCATCCGTTCAACTGTCTTTCACCTTGCCGTCTTTTTTCTTATCAGTCTCATTGGATGAAGTGCATTGGATCGTTTCAGAGTGAGCTACATAGTTTTTTACTCTTGACATTATCCTCTGTGTGTGGCAAGGTTTCTGAATGAAGTTTGTTTACCATTCAGCTGATCATGTGAGCTGTACTCCCAGTAGCGCTGTCTCCATGGCAGCAGAAGCGCGAGGAGTTTAACTGTACCTCATGTTGATCGATGCTTTCTCATTTATAGCTTCTCTGTCAGTATTAGCTGATACCGTAATAAACTTAACTGTAAAACCCTCTAGGCTTAAACATTATCAAACACAGAGGCATCTGCATGGACACAAACAGCAGGTAGATGTGTTTGAAGGGTAGAACTGATTGTCAGACAAACCTGCAGAGGGCTTTACTCGTGAAATGGAGTCGCGAGCAAGCATGCCCTTTCCTAGATTAACAGCGCCAACCGTGAGTTACAGTGAACAGGGAGATCTTTTCCGAAGAACGCCGCGGCAAAAATAGCTTGGCGTGAACGGCTAAGTGCAAAGATCAGACGAAGCCCCATGCTGAGGACTGACCTGTTTCTATTATTTGCTTTCTCGCAACGGTCTAGTGAACTACATTGTGAGAAGTAACTGCATGTAAACAGGGTGGCCCCCCCTCTCCTACGGTCAGTTTCCCTGTATGCTACTGACACCTGTAGGCCAGTACTCAGAACTGACAGTGAATAACTTCATCTCTGCAGTTTTGAGATCATTTTAGAGACTACATCAATCTTCTGTCAAACTTATTTGCTCATCTCTTGTTTAATGTCTGTTCTGTAGCTCAAATCCTCTAAGATACATTATACCTCATTCCTCTCGTTACAGATTAATTTCTGAGGAGTTCTGGCCAGTTGTCTGTATGCAGGGCATGACGACTAATTTTAAAGCAGGCAAAGCTTTAAAGGTAAGGTTGTGTTTGTTGTGCCATTGGTCAATGTATTTTTAATTGGCCTCTGCATTTAGTAGGTTTAGAGATCAAACCTAAGGTAGTGTTCAAGCTTGTGCCTTTTGGGGGACTTTTTGTTTGTTTGTTTAACAGGTAAAGAAGGAGGTGGGTGAGAATGCCCCGGCGCTTAGCGATGACGAACTGGTTGCCATGTCGGTGCGGGAGCTCAACCAGCACCTCCGCGGGCTGACCAAGGAAGACGTGGTGCGGCTGAAGCAAAGGCGGCGTACGCTGAAAAACCGCGGATATGCCGCCAGCTGCCGGATCAAACGCGTTACACAGAAGGAGGAGCTGGAGCGGCAAAAGACGGAGCTACAACAAGAGGTAGATAAGCTGGCCCGAGAGAATGCCAGCATGCGGTTAGAGTTGGATGCTCTTCGTGCCAAGTACGAGGCTCTGCAGTGCTTCGCCCGGACTGTCACTCGTGGACCCCTCTCTCCCGGAAAAGTGGCCACCACAAGTGTCATCACCATCGTCAAGTCGGCCAATCACAGCCCCAGCTCCGCCCCATTCTCTGCCCCGTCTTAGTGGGACGAGTTTGCTGGCCCTGTTCTACCTGGTCCAATTTGGATGTTATGCCAACCCAAACCCACCCTACCCATACTGAGAAGAGGCTCAGTAAATGAACTTTGGGAAGGGTTGGGTTGCTGAGTTTGTGTGATTACTTTAGGCTGCATACACACACACGCACACGCACACACTCACATTCACTCTCTCTCTCTCTCTCTCTCTCTCTCTCTCTCTCTCACATACATGCTTTCTCTACATATACATTCACACACACTTTTTCTATTACTCTATATTGTCTGTGCACTGTGCTCCAAACCCCCAGCACCGGCAGGGCACACTGCTCCTCTCTCTCTCTTTCTCTCTCTCTCTCTCTCTTTCTCTCTCTCTCTCTCTCTCTCTCTCTCTCTCTCTCTCTCTCTCTCTCTCTCTCTCTCTCTCTCTCTCTGTCTCCTGACCCTCACTGAGAATAAGCAGAGGAGAACACTTTTTGAAGTGTGAGATAGTACTTGACTGTAACCTGCCCTGGCAGCAATGGTCTGTGACAGCTCTGATGCCTGTGGTATCTTGCATTTACATCAGAGATTGAATAATATATATAATCGCTCAGTAACAGTATACTCTATGTATAATCATATTATAAATAATATTTTTGACAGTTATTTTGACCTAAGTCTGAAGAAAACTGACTACATTTTTGGCATTTGTTTGGAAGAAACATTCTGAGATTATTATTTCTTCTTTGCTTGCGCAACGTGCTGATCTGTAACTCTTTTGCCTGGAGGTAGATCTCAAGTTTATGGTTCAATTTTCCTTCTACTCTTAATAACTACTCATAAAAGTATTTTAAAAATGCTTCAAAGTAAGTCTTAGACTGTATAGGACAACTAACAATTGAACAATAAACAAAAGAAAGGCGATAGCTGGTTGTACCTTAGCTCAGTTCAAGGTGTAGATTAATGCAATATCTATATCTGAACAAACCTTTATCCTCCGTGAATCATTACGGAACTGATAATTCACAAGGAAACAAACCATAGGAAAATGGGTCAATCTACTCTGACTCAGCAAATGATTAAAATAGTTATGTGGCACTTTTTAATTTTTTTTTTTTACTGTTTAACAACAGTATAAAACCACACAAAAGCACTTGCAAAACAGATTTACAAATAATGTAAAAGTTATGGAAAAAGAATCCCGAAATACACTCAGCACCTGGGGGAAAAAAGGTGCTTGCGCGATAATGCTGGAGGTGGAGCTTGCGATCGGCGTTTGATCGTGTTTAATAGCTTAAGGTGTTGCCAGCTGATAATGTCTGTTAAGGGGCACATCTTTGATATTGGTTATCTTAAAAAGATAGGCACTTGCGTCTTCTCTCTGATCTTTCTCTCTGAATACCATTTAACATGGTAGGTAATCCATATTGGATATAGCAATTAAAAGGGGGAGCCATTTTAACAAAGAAATGCAATTCAGTTGTTACCTGTATATTACAGACTTAAACTAAAGACTCAGTTTTAGTTTCAACGCGAAAAAAGTAAATAGAAATTGAAGCTCCCCGATGAGACCTTTACCACTTATCCACAGACAATTCCGTCCGTTCGTTAAAGCATTCCTATTGCTCTGCCATCAGCGAGTGCCACTGCCGGTGTTGGTAACCCTGACGAAATGTATATTCCTTGCAAATACTTTGATATTTTTTTTGACACAGACTCTTGGGTACGGATAATCCTGATGGTTAAACTTGATGTCCTTTTTCCGTATCACGCCGAAAACTGATTTAACACAGAGGCGAGAATATAAAATGTAAAGGACTTGTTGATATTGTTTTTGTAATACCTGTCAAATAACCATGCGGTGGTAGCTGAAGTCAGGATTATCTCTAACCTAAGTGGCTATGACTGTTCCTCTTGCCCTGGTGGGAATCCTTCTTGCTGCAGGGGGGTGGGGTGGGAGGTTGGTTTGGGGGGTGGGGGGTGGACTTTGCTGCTGTGTAGCTCACCAGTAGCCCAAACAAAAGTGGACTACTGCTGAACTCCTGGCTTTCTCGATTCTTATTTTATATTTCCACTTATGTTTTGTATGGCTGTTTATTCCCAAATGCTAGAGACTTTTTTTTGCCCTTCTGTGTGTTGTGATTACTTTTTTGATATGTTCCCTATGGCGTGGAATATCTGGAAATGTAGTGATGTTGTCATCTTCTACTTCAGTACTTTGCTTATTGAACGTATTTTGTCTTTTAATTTTCAGCTCAATAGTCATTTCTCACATTTCCCCCACCAAATATCCGTTCTTTTGAGTGTGTAAACAACGTATTCAACTCATAAGACGATATGTTAAATTCTTGATTGTGCATTTATTTATCAGCAATTCACCCGTCACGCTCTGTCTGTGTTTACTGTGCATTGGAGTAGAAAGCTCCCCAAACAGATGCATTTTTTAGATTGATTCATGATTGAGATCGTAAACAAAGTGTATAATTCACTATCCCTGGGTTGTATTGTGTGGATGTGAATCGGTGAATTGATGGTCAACATTTCAACTATCTGTTTCAAAATTTCTTTATTCATGTCGTCTTTTTGTGAACTCTTTATAAATGTGACCAGATAGTGCTTCATATTGAATTTTATATGGGGCGTATATTTAAAAACAAAACAAAACAAAAAAACAAAAAAACTACAGAGGAACCAAAAAATGGTCCTCAGACAACTTTTCTGTTGTGCTTTTTAACGACACTCATCCCACCTCACGGGCTCTGTGTAAACAGCTTAATCTTTTCAACAGGAAAAGTTTGAGGGGGAAAAAAAAAGATCCTAAATGTGCTTTATGTAAACTGAACATTTGATATGTACCGTCAAATGTGATGCAAGAATATGACAAAACAGCTCTTTCTGTGCTTTATACTGACCCCTTGTGGTGATCCTTTGAAATGCTGTGAACGAATTGCGAGAGACTCTAAGATTCTATTTACTATGTTCTGTGCACTTACAACTTTGTGGTTCTTCTGGGTTTTCTCGGTTTCTCTCATCTCAGCTACTGCCGAAGCCATAAAGCGTCATTCAGAATGATCAAATACGAAACCAGTTCCCTGAAATAGGCTGAATGTAATCACTCAGTTCTGAGTCCAGTCAGGCCCTGTTATACTGGTTTTCCTTTCCTTTTTTTTTTTTTTTGTAAAGAGGGCCATGCAGCTATGTAAACCACAGTTTCCCCGGTGTCAGGGGGAACATTGGCCAGTTTGCAGAGATGATAGAGTCACATTTAAAAAAAAAAAAAAAGTCGAAAAATGCAGGAGAAAGAACGTTACCATCTGTTTAACCTAGATCTTTATGCCAAGAGCATAGTAATAAATCTTCTGGAAAAACAGTACACGCTTCAACATTATTATATTTTTTGCTCAGTTACAGTTTTTACATTTAACTCCTACAGACACAGTCACTGGTAAAGATGGGATCTAAAACAAGTGGGTACTTTCTGGTCTTTTATATGTATGCTGTATGTGGCCTTCTTGGCTGAATAGGATAAATTATTCTCTGTTTTAACCCATAAATATGTATCTGTTAAAAAAACACACACACGCATATATATATATATATATATATATATATATATATATATGTATAAATATCTAAAATATGTCCTCTGTCAGTTCTTAAAGCTATTCAAAATGAACGCACATAGGAATTTTAACCCGTGTTCTTGGACAAACTTACCTATAGAATCCCAATCAATTCCCATGACATATAAAGTAAGCTGCTCCAAATTATTACTTTATATAAGTGAATATTAAAATTCAACCTCAACACAAAGGGGTAAGGGGAAGAAATGATGTTAAAAGTAGTGCCTGTAAGCATCAAGCTCATTCATATTTTTTTGTACTGTACAAATGAATGTGGTTGTTATAAACCCTTAATTAACTCTACAACCACACAGATTAGATTGGTCTTGTTTTTGATAGGTTTTTTTTTTTGGAAGCATAATTACTCTAAACTGCTTTATATAAAAAATGGTGATTTGTACATAAAGACAACATGAAAGGCAGCAAAACCTAGTCGTAGATTGATCATTCTCTTGTGATTTGTCATTAATCTGTTTGTATGTATTTTATTTGAACTTTGATATTTATTTTGATTTTTTTTTGTTTATTTTCAGCCTCTAAATTATTTTATTTGCATTCACTTATTTTCATGTTTTTTTTTTTCAATGACCTACCCTCATGTACAAATAAATTCACTCTGTTTTTTTTCCATTCTGGCTGAATATAAGGAGGTAAATTATTCCTGTAAATAGTCTGCAGTTTCTGTTTTGTACTTTTAAATAAAGCTTTTCTCATTAAACAGGAGTACATCATTTACAGACACACGATAGCTTGCACAGTTGAAGTAGTTGACAGCTGTCTTATAAGACAAAATAACAAAACACAAACTCTCATCTTTCATCAATCTGTTCTTCTTCCTCACTTGAGAGAAAATCGTGTGTCAGTAAGCGTTCTCTCCGAGTTATGAAAATCCACATATTGTTGTTGAATATATGTATATTTTTTTATTTGAGGTTTACTCTCAGAGATCACTTGACTCATCTTGACAAATCAGATGAAACATTCTGCAGAGCAGATTGGACAACACTTAGGTAATCACTGCGCGCTCTCATCTCTCCTCCACCAATATCTGTAAGGCCCCTGATCATTGGCACAAAACTGAAAACAAAACATCGTGAAATTTCATTTGCATGTCCGAGCCCTGTTCCTCACTCTGTGTGCTCTTGAGAACAGTCCATATACTTCAAAATACACAGAAACACCTTAATATACAAAGTTTGCCACTCACTCACTCACTCACTCACTCACTATCTAAGCTGCTAATGCTATTTAGGGTCGAAGGGGGTGCTAGAGCCTATCCCAGCATTGACTGGGTGAAAGGCAGGGAAACACCCTGGACAGGTTGCCAGTCTGCTGCAGGAAAGTTTGCTACTCCTGGCATATTGTCAAGTGCATTACCTGGTAATAAGACAGGGAACGTGAGCAGGGGTATATTAACAAACAGTACAGAATGAACAAAACAAGTAAACAAAAAAGGGTACGAAAAAAAAAAGAATGGCCTACAGAATGACAAAAATGTCAAAAGAACATTATTTCACTGTTTGCATATCAAGTATTTGCAATTTTCTAATTGCTAACTGAATAGGTGTTAACCATAGTAATCACTGTACATTATATGTTATAGAAGAGTTTTTAAATTTTCATCACACTAATGAAAACCGCTATTCATTGTGTCTAGAACATAGCAAGTCATTTTTAAAAGGATCCATCTGTACTGGTATATACTTAACATGCAAACATTGATAGACTGTCATCTTGAAGATCTTAAGTGGAAAAAGCCCTGCATCTTAATAATTTAAGTTTGTCTTTCTTCTTACATAAATTAAATTTTAACTTGAGACAGGCCATTAAAAAAATACAGGTGCAATAAGCAGAAATTAATATTTCTGAACCTCTTAGCTTATTTTGTGTTTTAGCCTGTGGAAAGATACAGTGTAAAGAATGAACAAAATAAGTTACAGAGTCATTATCAACTTTTCTTCGGTTATCAACTTTTTCTTAAAAAAAAAAAAAAAATTAACTGCTATTACTGATGCTTGCTGTTTTGCCTTAGAATTTGAATTTACTTCAATGCACAGTCAGAAAATTAATGAGCTGTACAGCACATCCTAAGGCAGCAGGAAAAGAGTATTTGTCCCTGGTATGCTGGATGCAAAGGGTTTCAAAGAGGTCCAGTCAAATGGTTTGAAGTGTCTGCTCCAAAGCCAGGGTATCTCTGTGAGATTGTCTTTTTTCATCAGGAAGCCCAACTGTAGAGTTACTGAGCAAATACTTCAAAGAGCTGGGCTCCAAAGTGTCAGTTCCAGCCAGTGTATGCTTGTCTGGATCTCTTCCTGATGTTACAAGTTTAGTGGCGCTTGCTTTGAAACATGCAAGGAAACCGAAGAAAAGCGTCCACTCCACCCTCAGCAAGCTCCTTCCTTCTGCTGAAACACAGGAGACGTGAGAAGGAGGAAGAAAATCATTAAACCAAAACAAAGTCTTTAAATGCAAATTACGAACGCATCACAGTATACCCTACCCTCACACTGAGCTTCACTAACAAATTCACTCCTGACTTTAAAGTTCATTTTCCCCACAAGTCACGCACAAAATATTAGAACGAATAAAGCCTCATTACTGCAGAGTTGAGAAGTTTTGACAAATTTGGGAGGAAAAGAAAAAAATAATTGTGAAACTGAGTCCAGAGTGAGGCTACTGCACAGCTATGGACTTACGCGGAGATCCTCTCTGTTTGGGCCCCGGGTTAGAATTCGTCATCTGAAGCGATTAGCATGACTTTGTCGGCCTTCTTGCTGGTTTTGGTGCCAGTGGGGCCCGGTTTGCCGTTCTGGCTGGGCTGAACCACCTCCTGAGTGGACTGCTGGGTATACTGTTGATACGCTGGAGAGAAGTTGTGGATGGCGTCTTGGACCATGTCCCCGGGGTTTATAGTCTCCTTCAGACCGCTAGAGATGCTGTGCATGGGCGCGACGTTCTCTACAAAATCCAGACAGAAAAGTGGACATGCTATCATGTGTGTGTGTGTGTGTGTGTGTGTGTGGCGTAACTCTTGATGGCAAGCAGACACAAGAAAATCGATTTTGAATCTTGATCTTGATAGTGATCAAACACTAAAGAACAACTCGATTCCAGAGAACGCTATATGAAATGTCTTCCCGGCATGAAGCGCAATGCTAGGAAGCAAATAGGAAAATGTATAAAAGGAAAAGAAAAAAAAAAAAGGCATTTTGAAACATTAAAGCTAAAAAAAAAAAAAACCCAAGCAATGAGACAAACTCATACTGTTTTCTATCATTAGCACAATGCCAGGAGACCGCTAATTAGAGAATCTTTGGCTCTCTTTAATCCTACACTGTAAAAGCCTATTATAAAATGATGCATTGCAATCTAGGCATGTTAATAAAATTCTAGTCCATTTAAAGCAGATGACACATTGCTCCGCGCCTGATATTTCTGGAAAGTCCTAGACCACGTCATTTCGCTGCGTTACACAATCCATTTACAGACGGTGGCATTCAAGCTCCGTACAACCTCCCCATTATCTTCATCTCGCATTCCGCCCTCCGGCTGCACCTCCGCCTGACCTGGCTGCACTCAAAAAGAGCTCCGGACTTAAAATAAAATAATAATAATAATAAAAAAAGAAAAATCCACAAAAACAGCTGCATGCTTCACTGTGCTCTGATGTGGCTGCTAAATCTCTCTTCTGCTTCATTTAGCCCTTACTCGCCAGAGAGGGACGGCCGTACTCGAAAAGGGAAGATTTACCCCCCCCCCCCCAACCCCCAGCTTAGTTCTCTTATATATGAGTCAAACATCCCATAAAAGCAGAGTACTGAGCAGACAGATTCACTCCTGCATGAGGGCTTCTATCTCTCTGCAACCTCTTCCTCTCTCTCTCTCTCTCTCCCTCTCTCCCTCTCTCTGGGTTGATGGATAAGAGTCTAATCAGAGGTGAGGATGTAGCTGCAGAGGGTCTCTCTCTCGCTCTGTCTCGCTCTCTCTCTGTCATTTTCTCTCTCTGCGGAGATGTAGCTGGCCTAAGCGCGCTGAGACCTCCCTGCTCTGGAGACCAGGCCCTGTAATTGGGAATGTGGGGCGGGGGGGCTGACTGACTATGATGTGTGTTTGAGGTTCAGCGGGAGAGGCTCAGGAGGCCAGAGCCCAGCGGGTCACGGGTCACAGGTCTGGAGGAGCACGCTCCCCTGAGCTCCTCCTCATACCTGGTTTACTCCCCGCAAAAGGCCAGAGAGAAAGCGGGAGCTCACCTTTAGAGATCTCCGGTGAATTCTGGGTACATGTTCCTAACCTTTCACTGCGGCCCCCTCACATTCTCTAAGCTTGCCATCAGAGGACTAAAACAGGTATGTACTTGTGTCAGTATTCTTACACACGCACCATCAGAAAGACTGCCTTACTTTCCTTTCAGTAGTCAGCCATCCATGTCTAGACAAATGTGCCACCGTGACCATACCACCCAGGCAACCAAGATACTTAGAATAAATTAAAAAAGAAAATAAAATAAATAAATGAATAACAGCTTTCCTCCTGCTGAGACAACGTATTAGCATTCCCCCTCAGAACAGCCCTGAAACTATGATTCTGAGAGCCTCGATTTAAACGAAATTTTTCGCCCGCACCTCATCGGCTCACAATACAAATCTAATACTGTGTTTAACATTCAGCCACACCACTATCATTAGCCTTGTGATTGCTAGAAAATGAAACAGATTTTTTTTCTTTTTTTTTTTTTCCCTAGAACAGGCTTGAAAAGCCCAGGCTGTGGAGTGTGGCTGATTCATTTTGTCTGATGGAGCTTTTGATCCCCTCTGCAAGATGAAGAGAGTAGCGCACGGTCAAAAAAAAAAAATGGATATGAATATATTGTACAAGCACTAGCCAATTCCCTTTCTTTTCTGGCACCATCAAGAGAACAGAGTTGTATGGGGGGGGGGGGGGGGGGTGATGTTCACCTGTCCTTCTCTTTAGCATAAAGTGCTGGAATAGAAGGGCCAGCCCTGGCTCTCTCTATTCTTCATCCTGCTGAGGTTATCTAATATTCTCAACATCCACCTGAGAAAAGCTGAACTTCACAAAGTTCCTTAACACTCTGATTCATAGAGACATAACAACGAGGAGACAGGCTTTCTCCTGCCTTAAGGCCGACCGCTGAAAGACGACACTGCACCTCATCTTCACAGTAAACGTCTACAGACAGCATAGTGTCGTGTAATAAGTTCAATTCAACTTTGGTCGATGAACTTCATTCAAAACCTAAGCACTGAACAAGCATGAGCGTTGAAGTCACACGCTCCCTGGATAAACTCGAACACCTCATCCGTCATTACCTGGGGCGTCGTTTTTTTTCTCCTGGTAAACGTTGTAGGTGAAAGCGTAGCGGAGCGCGATGGCGGCGAAAAACATCTCGATGCAAATGATGAAGTTCTGCCAGCCTGCTGCCACCGTGCCCGCGCCCACCTCGTGCCCGTCGATGACCAACGCTTCCGGAATGACCCCACAGCGCTCCAGGATGGCCAGGACCATGCCTGGGGAGGGGGGTGGGGGACACGACAACAACAACAACAACAAAAAAACAATGCTCTTTATTGGACAGGGAATCATTTCACAGAACAGAAACTAGTCACAAAAGTAAACAAAAAGAACAGAAGCAAAAATAAAAAAAGATAAAAAAAAAGATACAAAAACAGATAATACCAAATCCTTGCATAATGCAACTGAGCTATGCCACGTATACATTGGTAGAGAAAACAAATGTTTTTAACGGTAATACGATGACTCGCGTATGCTTGACACTCTACCTTGCCAGAAGGAGAGGAAGATGACGGATTTGATGGTGAGGAATTTGAGCACTGGTTCGTATGGCCTGAGCAGGTCACTGGTGGCGAAGAAGAAGAGGAAGAGGGCGTAGAGAGCCAGGCTCACAGAGATGTTATAGATAATGGTGATGTAGAGGTAGCCCCCAGTCACACTGCACAGAGAAAAACAAACGCAAACGGCAGCATGAAAGATTTCAAAAAACAAACAAAAAAACCACCAGCGTTCCTCTTCCTCCTTTTCAGTGCCGTAGCAATATAAGCAGCAACCTTCAGAACATGTCTGGGTGATCTCTCAAACTACAATACAATTCAGAACGTAATTTAGGCCAAGACTAGGTCTGAAATATATGGGTAGTCCGAGAGACACCGATTCTTCCCAAATGTATTGAACTTTACTAAAACAAGCAGCGTTTCTTGATGCAAGCTGTAAATATGAACAATATAAATAAGAAATCTAAATAAGAAATGAAGAAGTGAAAAAGGTGAAGAGTGAATAAAGATGTGGGGGCCACACCTAAAATCCCCGTCATGGTATTTGCCGAAGGCCTGGAGCAGGATGGTGATGCATGCCATGATGGGTTTGACCACGCAGAACTGGAGCGTCGCCTAGATGACAACATCGATGAGACAAAACAATAAGACAGACATGGAGGAAAAAAACAATCCTATGAACACAAGTGGTATTTGATATCACTTAGACAAATGAATTCTAAAAAAAAAACTGATCCGTGAAAGTCGGCGCATGCTTCCCAACCTGCACAGCTGAACAGTCCCAAAACAACAAAGGCATTCGCTTATGAAATAAGTTGCACCAAGGGACCGGTATCACGAATAAAAGATTTACGTGATTACACTAAATGATTACATTCTTAAAAAAATCAATTTACTCTGAAACAGAGGTGATTCACTGAGGATTTGAGCGCGGCTGAACTGATTAGCAACAATATACCGAGATGTTGAGCACAGAGTAAAATATTCTTATGCTTTCCAGAAATGGCAACATTAACAGCCCAAGTAACTAGATTTAGCTTTCGAAAAGAAGTTTCTAATCAAAGAAGGCTTCTGGGGAAGAAATAACCAAACAAGGAGAGCCAAATTTCAAGAAAGACTTTTCCGAGGATACGGCTCTTTGCTCAGATCAGTCATTTTGAAAACATTTCACGTAAGCATGCAGCCATGGAAAACCATGTGTTTAGTTGTTTTCCTTTCTATAAAAAAAATAAAAATAAATAAATAAATAAAATGTTCATTTCACAGACTTTTCAATTTTTGGAGGACATACCTCTCAAATCCAATTTCAGGCAGTGTTACTCTCAGAGTACATGCAGCGTCAGAAGTCAGACTGACAGCGGCATTGTGTTACCAGCTCAGACCCTTTCTCCCTGTGTTTATCGCCAAGCTGCCATCACCCATTTCATTCATATATTTATATATATATATACACAGTTCTATTTCTTTAACCATTGGATGTTATCCTCGGAAAGACGGATAAACAATTATTGCCGCTGTCATTTCACCATTTGGGAAAAAAAAAAAAAAAAAAAAAAAAGCTGGATGCCAGTTAAGGCGACAAAGTGTAATTTCATTCCGAAGCTTTGCTTTCATATTCGATACTTGTTCATAAAAATACAAATTGGACCAAGGAGAGGGAAGCTACAAACAAACGACGCTCTAGATAACGCAAACTAATACTGACCTGTTTGCAAAAACGCAGGAAGCCGATGGAATAGCTCATTCCAACCAAGCAGCAGGTGCCGTACAGGCAGCTTGACCTGTGTGGGCAAACAAATGGAAACTGTTTATTCAATTCATATTAAATTTAGGAGAAATTATACAACCGATCAAAGACGATGGCAATTTTGAAGTTTCAGCGGAATAATTAATTGCTTTTCTTGTCTGGAACAATGACAAAGAAAGAAAGAAATAATGACTCTTTGCATGATAAGCAGTTGCAAAAGAAATTACTTTCAAAGCAACTATGTAGGAGTGGATCCATGCATGTAGAATAATTCTAAAGCATGATTAAGCTATAATCTTTGTTTAAATGCAATTTCATTTTTTTTCCTGAAACAGCTTAATATCTATACAACCAAGTTTTGGGGCCATAGAGAGCTGTCTGCACTTTTCCCATGATGCATTCTGTCTTTGCTGCATGAGCCAATCAGTCGTTGGGAGAGCCACGCTGCTAATCGACTTATTCAAAAATGGTGGCCCTGGATCATGTGTTTGATGAAAATGTCTGTAGTTGACTGTCAGACAAGTCTGACAAAATTTCTAACAGACATGTACAGCGTTGAACAACACAGAATTACACAGAATCAATCTATTCCCATCCCACATGCATGATATTAATAATACTTTTAATAATTACTACTTTTACTTTATTATTAACAATAATAATAATAATAATAATAATAATAATAATGTTACTTTTAACAAAACAATTTGTGTAGCCTGTGTTCTAGATGACAACATTAATTAAAGAAATTTTAATTAAAAGACACATTAAACACAGCTAAATTAGCTTGATAAACATACAACATATTTCCCTTTTTTTCCAGTTATGTTCATTTAAATGGACTGTTTTTCCATTTTTTTCCCTCCACTGCACGTACTGCAGTGCACAGCTGGCCCACCTACAGAGGGACAAGTCATTTAACCAGCAGCCATGTCCTAATCAGTCATTAATACTGTGTTCTTGCGGCCTGGGGCCAAGACTGTTTGCATAGATTAGCTCCATGAAGCTGGGTGGGGAGACATCTACACAAAGGCCATAGCCTGACCTAAGTGTGAGACTTGGCCGTTAGCCGGTTTGCTTTGACTAAAATACTCCACGGTGCGAAACTTATATTTTGCTAAGAGTGACGTGGCTTTGAAATTAAAGACGGATTGACGGTACAAATGTCACATCACTCCGTGGGAAATAAAGTTTGTGGGGAGAAAAAAATGAATTATGAAAAATATATCCATTATCCAGGCGGCGGAATGAGGACACTCACTGGATGGGTTTGCCTCGTATCTCGGCCATGATCGCGCTCTCTCCCCCCAGGTACTCGAAAGACAGGCTCAGGAAATTATATATCACAAACGCTAGAGGGGGAACAAAAAAAACAAAAATAAAAACCAAAAAAAAACAACAACAACATAAAAAAAAAAAGAGAGGGAACAAAACCATTAGCTTCAGTATCAACAAAAGGAAAAAAACGCATTAGTGTTTTATGCAGTGTTTTATGCAGTGTTTTATGCAGTGTTTTATGCAGTGTTTTATACAGTGTTTTATGCAGTGTTTTATGCAGTGTTTTATACAGTGTTTTGTGCAGTGTTTTATGCAATGTTTTATGCAGTGTTTTATACAGTGTTTTATGCAGTGTTTTATGCAGTGTTTTATGCAGTCAGATGCACTGGACATAATAAACCACCACAGTTTGTTTATCTTCCATTATCTTTAGCCAGTCGCACAGGTCATGTGTGATGTAATAGGTTTTCTGTACAAGCAAAGCCACCCTAATCTGTTGTTGCTATTTAAAGAAGGCTTAGAAAAAGCTAACAGAGGACACATCCAGTTTCACTCTCTGCTAAATATTTATTTCATTGTACTGTTGATACTTTGACAAAAGTATCAGCAAGTATTTACAACTGATTGACTGAGGAAATAAAGGCTTTTCTCACATACAGTGATCTTACTGCATGTGCCGCTGGGAACAATGTGGTAAATAAAACATTAAGACCGAACAAGACTTTTTATGTGCTATTCACGACCGTATTTTTCCAACCTCCTCTTTCAGTCTGCCCCTTTACGTATCAGTATATGATGTTTGAAATTAGAAATTCACACAAGATGAATAATTTAGATAACATAAAAAAAGTATATGAGAAAAACATGAAAAAATCAATGTGTTCAAATTAAAAACCACAACTCTTTTATACAACCCAGGTCATGTCATTTTGAAAACTTCAGCAGCCCCCCTCCCCCTTTTATTCACATTTCCTTACCAACAGCAAAGAAATGTTACTCCACACTCTATTGTCTAGCGCGAGAGAGAGAGAGAGAGAGAGAGAGAGAGAGAGAGAGAGAGAGAGAGTGAAAGAGAGAGAGAGCGAGAGAGCAAGAGAGCGAGAGAGAGAGCAAGAGAGTGAGAGAGAGCGAGAGAGAGAGAGAGAGCGAGAGAGAGCAAGAGAGAGCAAGAGAGAGAGCGAGAGAGAAGGCAGTCGGTCTGGGCTTATTAACTCAACACTTGTCCTCCTTCCCTCGCGGGAAAGTGTAAGGAGGGAGAAAACAGGTTTGGTCAGCTACATGCGCCTGTCTGTGCAACCCTCCATTTTCTTTTTTTTTTGTTTTTGTGTGGAGCTGAAAATCTGCCACTGTTGTTTTGCCAGGCCGTCATTCTTTCCTTATTATTGTCCAAACCCAGCCTTACCGGCGGGCATCACCGAGATGTTTTATCAGGGCTGGCTAACATTTTGACTGTGTGTGTGTGTGTGTGTGTTTGTGTGCGGGGTGGGGTGGTTGTTGTTTTTCATACCTTCATAGCAGTCTCGAACAGAGTCAAAATAAACATAGTACTGGTCGTTGCTGATGAAGAGGAGGCTCAGCCAGGAGTCGAAAGCGTAGATGGGCACGATGAAGAGGATGCGTATGATGTAACGTTGTTCATTAGGAACAGTGTACGACCTCAGATGGGAGTAGATCTGAGAAAAAAGAAAAAAAAAAAAAAAAAAAAAAAGAGTGAATGAAAATTGCTTAAATCAGCCTGTGCCAGACAGACAAGTCATTTTACAGAGAGAAAACACGGTCCCACCTCACCCCGTCAAACTGTCCAAAATGAATAATTTAGTCAAATCTCTGCTGCTCTAAAGGAGAGGTGTTGAGGGCTGGCTAAAAAAAGCTATGAATATAGTACACTTCTCTCTTTCTCTCTGTTTTTTTTTTTTCCCTGAGGCAACCTGGGGATCTGAGGGAAGGATAAAGGAAAGGAAATGACATGTTAAAAATGTGTCTGAGAGGAACAAAGTGCAGTCAGGGTTCAGAGGGTGAAACAGGAGACATTTGAATGGAGAGAGGAAATGGAAATAATGGATAAGAAAGTGCTACTGAAATTAAGAATACACACAACAGGTCTATGAAAAATTAAAACGCATAGAGTGATATTTTTCACTAATGCTTTTTCCACGGACAGGCTGAACTATGCACTGACCTTGTTGTCAAATAAAACCCAACAATGGTTTCCAACAACAAAACAATATTCCCAACTAAAAAAAACCCAGAAAACAAAAACTATGATATGTTAACAACTCAACGTATCAATAGTGATTGTGTGTTAATATAAAACTTATATACAACACTGGAGCAAGAGAAATAAACAATATTTATGTATAACTTGCTGAATACCATTTATTACGCAGATTTAAAAAAAAAAGTCATTCTAAACACCCCAAATCCTGACAGCATCAAAGACTTTACACACACACACACACACACACACACACACACACACAAACACACACACACACACACACAGAGCTGTAAGGAAGACTCTACTATGTGTTCAGACATCTCTGTCCTCTTGGACTGTTGATAAACTTAAAAACACACACACACACAGAGCTGTAAGGAAGACTCTACTATGTGTTCAGACATCTCTGTCCTCTTGGACTATTGATAAACTTAAAAACACACACACACACACACAGCTGTAAGGAAGACTCTACTGTATGTACAAACATCTCTGTCCTTTTGGACTGCTAATAAACTTAAAAACACACACACACACACACACACACACACACACACAAAATGTGATTACTAGCTGGTCAAGCCTGTGGGAGACCGTAGGACGAAGGTATTTACAGCTCTTGGGAGGAGAGGTGAGGCAAACCATAGACTGATGTCCTCTATTTCCTTCCTATTGTTGTAGGGAAAGAGAGAAAAGAGAGAGAGGGGGAAAAAAGCCTTTGGCCTCCTCGGCTTCATAAAGCAGACGTGACAGCGATGCTGAGCCGGGCTCTGAGTAATGGCTGTGGACTTGACTCAGTCTATCAGCGGCTGAGCAGTCATCCAAGTCCAGTCCAGACTCATTATACCGCAGGTCCCGGTCCAGCCAGACCTGGGCTCAGAACTGCTCTCTCCAAAAGCTATAAGAGTCCAAAAACGGCCAGGTGTGATATATTCCTCTGAAACAAGTTTGGTATTATCTTCTAAAACTACACCAAACTTCTAAAAAAAAAAAAAAAAAGGGGGGGGGGGGCACGAGAGATGAATGAAAGAAGCAATGGGTGCGACCGCGTCAGAGGATTTTGTTCATTCACTGTGACTGTCCCTGTGCGTTACGGGCTTTCACTCAGGATGACTGAGTCATCCAAGCGAGGAGTCTGTGTCCTGAAAACTCTGTTTGTGTCAGCTATGCGCCAACGGTAACCCTCGCCCGATAAACACGGCGCTGAGGTAAATCTGTTACCTCAGAGCCAAGGTGTCTCAAAGATGCATTTTCAAGTATGCTGCAGGATGAGACAGCTCTACTGAGGATACCTTAAGCAAGGAAATAAAAATGATTCTGTGGAATACTTAAAGTGGTCCTTGGGGTCGTTTTAATCTCGTCAGGATTTACATATGTTTGTCTCACGACACCTCAGATCCAATCCTCATCAGGCAACTGTTTACCATGCTTTCTGACAGACGTGCGCGTGGCCAACTCATTCAGTTACTATGACGATGAAGGAGAATGAGCCTAGCTGAATTGCATGACGGCGATTATGAGCGGAGAAGAAACTGCCAGCGGATTGACTGTTTGTTCTTAGTTTCTATCAAAGCAATGTGACTTTGTTTAGTTTCTGGTTTTTTGTATGGAGAATGCAAAGCTTTAGGGGTAATCAAAATGTGTCCTCCAGATAGAGACAACATCTTTTCAGCAGTAAAGGGACTTTTTCTCTGACACCAAAAAACTCCATCAACACAGCGGCAGTCGTTCAATTACATGACAAATACTCGACATGCATTAGAGCTCCCCCAGGGTCGACCGCATATCTCGCAAGAGGTGAGAGGGGATCCAAAAGTGTTAACAAATACGAAAATTAGATTTCTGTCTTCCTGCATAGTTAGATAGGAAGTGGGGTGGTGGAGCAACTGAGGATGGTTAAAATGAAAATTTGAATACTTGAAAATGAATATTTTTCATTTTGACTGCCACCTTCATCTGTTGAAATTACTCACCTAACTGCATTGGCGCAAATTTTATATTTAACCATATGAATGTTAATACAAAGCCCATTCATGAAAACTGGGCCAAGTCCATCTGGTAGTGTTCTAGTTATAGTAGCGGTTATATGACATTAGTGTACATACAGTGTCCATCAGCAAACACAGTGCTAGGATTCAACATCTATCTAATGCTTATCAGTTAGGAAGCACCATGTGACAAGAGAATGAGGTGTACCCTTATCTCTTATGTTGATTCAGCTAGTGTAAAGATCAATGAAAGTTCTTTTGTTTCCAGTTTTTTCTTCCTTTCTTCTTTGTTCTCTTCCTTAATCTCAAACAGCTCTTCCTGACTTGAAGAGCAAGCAGTAAGCAGTCGCTCTGCAGCCGTTTCAGTGCTGTGAATGACTGAAAGGAGTGGTTCTCTCGTTTGGCACTTCGGGTATTTCAACAACAAAGATTTCCAGCAGTGCTCTTGTTAAATAATATACTTCCCTACAATAGTATCAGGTGGGGGATGATCGGGCGTGTGTCTTTACGTACACAGAAGACATGAATGTGGGAACACATTCCAAATCTGATCAACATTTCACCTCACACAGATCTCACAAGTAAACTGAAGCTTTGGATTCTCCATCTACTTCAGAAGCTCAACAGACACGGCTAATGTAAAGATGTAAAATCACAAAGATTACACTCTTCACTGTGTCACATCTTTTAGGAGGGAGTTTTGTTTAAACTACAGTTTATCTCACTCAGCTGTGTTCACAACTAACCTATGATGTGATTGGCCTGTTTCGACCATAAAAAAATAAAATATTAAACGCGTTTAAATTTAGAATCACCGTTTCCTGGCTGAAGAGTCAAAGTCAACACCAGAAATGTAATGATTATCGGTAATGACTGAGCGTGTTATTTGTGTATCAGCACAGTATCAGCACGACTTTAAATGAACACAAGTGCATTTTTTTTTCTCAGATATATTACAGAAACCTGACTGTCTTAAATCGACCACTGTGTTTGCGCTCAGTCCTTATCAGCTGCACACAAATCCATGGTGTCGTCAAGGACAGCAAACAGTACTCTCACCGGACTAATGGATAATGTAGCAACACATGGGGATGGAACGCACACACACAACCCGCACGCGCACGCACGCACGCACGCACGCACACACACACACACACACACATCCCTGCATACCTACAAATAGAAAGGTATTTATTGATCAACAGGAGCAGGAGGCAGAGGAGCAACAAGATGGGAATGTGAGACATGTTATGGAAAGCCAAAGATAGGGGTGGGGGTTAGATCAGAGAGGTACCCAGTTACAAAGCACTACCCGGATTGTCTGGGATGTGTCACCCTCGCACAATCAGGTCGAGGGAGGAGATGACTTCAGGTAGCTCAAAACAGCTCTAATTTCCCTCCAACCGTTTGTTTTCGTTTGCCTAGTCTCTGAATGAAACAGAGCCGTTTGTGCCCGCGGCTCCACCTCAGCCACAATGGTGCTCTCCATTCAATGCAGAGATTTTCTGCTCATCTCACATGCGAGGGCTGGAGAACCTAGCTTTTCAGAAATGTTTACTGGAACTCTGTGTCCAGGATACAGTACTGCTGAGAGCTTAGACTTTATGAAACAGCATGGGGCATGTTGCATGAAAGGCAGCTCACAACAGTATTACAAGGTTTGTGTGGGCAGACTTATAACCAGAGAGGGTTATGAAATTACCTCTTTAAATTACTGCTACTCAAAAAAGGCAGTGATAGATAATCACTAAGTACTGACAGCTCACCTGATGACAAGTAATGAGCAATGCAGACCAAACAAAAATCCCAGACAGTGCTTGAGCAGTTGTGGTGTTCAAGAAAATCTGATCCCCTGTCAGATTCCCATTCCTTGACCTGACTACGGTCATGTTGGACAGGTGGGTCATGTTTGATAACAGCGAGGACGATGAAGACGGAAGGACCGAATCATCCGCTTTGTTAACGGAATCCATCAACAGCGTGCTGTTGACAATCTCTTCCGCAGAAGAATTCATCTGAAAAGACGGAGCAAAAGAACATATTCAACATTTGACCTTAAAATCCTGGCAACTCAGAAAAAGTTCAATTGCTAAGTAAACGTTCAGCAAATATTAAGATGTACTACATGACAACAGCAAGAGTGATTACGCAGTGAACCACTTCAAAGAAGCCTGTTGAGCATGGAGCTAAAGGTTGGGCAACCGCTGCATGTGCCATGACGTGTTCTATGGGAGTCGCTGTCACTTAAAGTATTTTTCGGACATTGAAGAAAGAGTATAAACTTGGTTCAGTTTTCAGCTTCGAAACAGTTAATGACAACAGCAGACAAATGTATTTATTTCCTCGTCCCCAAATTAACAGCGTATAACGATGTGGTATAACTTTCTTTTTCACTTTTCAGGAAGAGCATCTAAAAGAATTAAAGAGTTTTGAGATAACTGAACAGTATGAACAATAATGTACATATTCTTACTTACCCTTGTATTAATCCACCACAGGGTATAAGTTCACCTTATTGCTCAAGTTTGCGCTTCTTTTAAACGAACGTCATCCAAGTTTTAGATGATTTTCTTCCTCTAAGACTCTACATACACATAGCACATTTAAAAGTGCTGCTTATATTTACAGCCGCCACGTTGCTTTCCAATTTTTTCCACTTATGTTGAAGATCTACCGTGAGAAATCGCCACAGGGGAAATGGCTTCTTCGTCCGGTTGTTGAAACTGAACCTATCTATAGGTGTCTACTGTCCAACTTGTCTACTTCCTTGTTATATCGACAGGTGGTTTTGAAGAGATCGAAGTCCGTAGTCAAGCGCGGTACTTATATTTCACTTCACGAGGTGCAACCTATAATGTACCATGTTAACGTTAAAAAGGAGAGATAAATTCTAAATTAAAGACCAAAAGTTCGTTGATCAACACCTTCGACAACGCTTTCCACTTCGGCAGGTGCAAGTCAGACAACAAACAACCGGGTCACGTGACTAACATGAACCCTTCTTCATGTGACATCAGAGGCCAGGGCGGAGGATGGTAGGTGCACCTGCGTATACTATGCAAAGAGGTAATCTGCCTCAGATTTGTAAATTCCAAAACATACTCTTCCTCCACAACCATAACACTTCAGAGTAAAAAAAACTTTATTTAATGCACAACAATCAAGTAAACAAATCTGTAACTGCTAAAAAACAATCCACTGTTTGTTCAGTAATTAAAAGGGCATGAGCAATTATATTTCAGATAATCACATACAACTGTACCCCTCACACAGAGAAAATATTCTTATAACAGAATACAGGCCTATCTCACATCCTCAGATGGGCATACAGAGCATACAGGGGTACTTCTGTCAGTTCCACAACCACAGTGAAGGGCTGAACCGTATTCTATCATATCAGGAATATCACATTCTTAAATAGAAGAGATACATTTAAGGTGATACACTGACAATGACTACAGGCCCAACAAAAATGTCTTCAAGTGGCTGAGCATTGTCTGTCACAGAAAAATATTAAACTGTTCACCAGACTTGACAGCTTTTGATCATATCTTTCACGACTTTCATGGTTTCAAGGGAGCTGTCTTTAAGGGCCAGCCCCAAAAGAACCGGCCGGTTTCCTGACTCCTGTGAGACGAAAGTTACCAGGTTTTTGGCATAGACATGTGTAAGTGCCTGTAGGACAAAACAAAAGGATAACAGACAGAGCATTATGAAAATGTTTAAATGGCCTTTATTTTCCACTTAGCATTATACAAACATTATCTACACAAGGTTAATGTGAAGCTCAATATTACCTCATCTTTTCCAAGAAGTACCTTTGTCGTAAACATAGATGAGCTGATGTCACCGGATCTTGAGTCAGGGGTTATGGATATCAACGTCCCTATCTTTCCATACTGAGTGAGGACTATAAATATGTAGTTGCTGAACTCTGTGCAGATAACTTGAGTTGAAACTCCATTTATTATCTTCTCTGTCTGCCTTGATTTAATCAGGGGCTGAGGTGCCATGGTAACTCCTTTCCCTGCAACACATATTAACAAACATCACCAATTACGAAACAGATTTGTAAAATATAATCAAATTTCTCAGCGGTTTATAACAGAAGCTGCATACACTTAGGCAGTGCGTTGAGTACACTGGAAATTATACGGTACGTGAGCGCACGTGCGCTGTCAGATATCCCACTTCGTATATGAAAACTTGGATGAGTGGAGAGAGTAACGATTGAAAAAGAAAATGTGAAAAATGACTTCTATAGATGACCTAAGAGGCAAACTTTTTTTTATTAGAAGACCAGAGTTTTTAGCCTTTTCCCCATAACTTTTTCATTAACATGCGCGTTATCTTTTTGTTTCGATTTACAGCGTTGCCACAATAGCTAAATGCGTAGCATTACTGGCCCTACTAGGCCACCTTAGTTCAGGGGAACATAGGCACTGAGTGTCAGCCAGTGCACTTAGGAAATACCGAGGCTGCACGGAACATTCCCGTGTCGTGCACACCGAGAGTGGCTGCGTTGCTTATGTTTAACGAACGGTTTTAAGGTGTTATTCAGCAATTGCAGAGATACTTTCCCCCCAAGAAAATAACAACACATTTCTTACCACTTCCTCTGTCAGTTCAAGAAAATCGTGCGCGCACTTCAAAACCCTCTCTACCACGCTCATGCGCACTGGTGGATATCAGGCTTCGTGTACAGTTCATCAAGCTACGTCTATATAATTGTAGATACCGCTTTGCCCATAACCACGAATCCGAGTGCGCTAACGTTAAGTTAATCGTGCTGAAGTCAGAGGGGACGTTTAAAAAAACGGATCATGCTGTCCCAGCAACACAGCATTTTCCTGAAATGTAGTATAAATATTTTTTTCTTCTATGTGGGTTACTTTCATGTACATTTGCGTGAAATACGAAGATTCATTTAGTTAAAAAAATCCCAGTCAAAATAACATAATATAATAAATATAACAATATAATAAAATACTAAATGCCATACTTTAAATTTAATTGCTGCTGCTGATTATTGCCTGTTCAGTGATTTTAAGTTGCAGAACTGATACATTGAGTTTGAGAAAACAGTTCAGAAAACACCAAAAGGATTGTGCTCACAATTCATGGCTCAATCCATGATTCCTGTACAGTACATACATGTGCAAGACAGAATCTCTCCATGCTGGATGATTTTTATGGAGAGGCACAAAGTCTGGTAAAAACAAGACAAGGCCATTTTACCAATCACTTGGGCTTGACTTTATGGCTTTCAGACAATGTCTCTTCATACTTAGACCGTCTTTAAAATGATGTTGATCTATTATTTCCATTTAAAATCAATGCACTGTTCCTGAAAATTTATAGAGACCTCCTGTGAGGATAGTTAAAAATATGTGTGTGTCAGGGTCACTCCTAACATAGACAAACATATCTAGTGATTCTAGCTCTTAACTGTAGCGTTCTGATGGAGAAAGGGCAACATTTATACTGCTGCTGTATTTCACTGCTCTTGTTTCAAGTTCTTTATGAGACAAATAAAAACAGACTGCCTCTTGAACACTAGAAAACTGACACACAGTGACTTTACTCGACTCTTGTTTTAAACATCACAGTTTCTCATACTGATATTTCCCAAAATGCACATTTTGAGGTTTATGAGAGTGTTGTACCAATGAGTGTACATCTTGTGCACTGAGAAATCAAGCAGCATTTGATGCAGATACACCTCAATATTGTTTAATTTATTCTTAATGTCCTAACACACTTACATATCTGTTGTAGTAATTGTAAATTCTTTTAGGTTGGTTAATGATCAATGACTGGACAATTGAAAATGAAAAAGAAGTCAAGAACAAATGGCTAATGATTACTGTGGATAAAATTTAATGTCGTGCTCATAACCTAATGATTACATTTACGTAAAGTTCTCACGGCTGGACGTGGCTGAGAAAAGAAAGGTGTTGGAATATGCACATTTGAAGTGAGACTGTTAAGACAGCCATGTTAGTGAACTTTTAATCTCGCAGTGACAGTCTTGACCTTTCAAAGGCTGCAGGGTGGCCATAAAAACTCTTTAAATTTTAATAAGGCCTTAATTGAGGCATCTTTAAGTAGATAGAAACCGTTTTCAGCACAGCTCTGCCTTTTAGCAACACATTCTTGAAAATCCATTCTATAATTGGAACATCACTCCCTGGCTTAATGTATTTTTTAACGATCCCTGAGTATTCATTCTGGAAAGACCCATCATTTTCATATCATATTAAATAATTTCACACTCTTCTGGATTGAACTGAAATGAAGAACTGCAAATCAGATTAAGGTCTTCGTTTCTGTAACTGGCCATTCTCGCTTTCTTTCCTCGGACAAGAAACTACTGATGAGACCCGGATGTATGTTGTCTCTCAAGCATGGATCGGTAGACGTCTCGTAAATATACCAGAAGGGCTACAGAGAGAAAAACAGATTTGCAGAAGTCTTAGTTTGAGAATGAGCCACTGCATGAGTGACTTTACATCAGATCACACAGAGGGGGAAAAAAAAATCGAACTCCAAGGGGCTGAAGCGACATGTCCCGAGTTATCTGAACCTAATTTTCAAGTCCTGAAAGTGAAGAAGATGATGTTGCTTCTGCAACTTTCGTACAGAAAAAAACTCAAATGTTATAGTTAAATGCAGAGCAAGTGTAGTTTCGCCTGTCAAGAGTGATCTATGATGTATTCCTTGCTCGTGGATCAAAAAATATCGTAAACCTACGTGCAAGTTTTAAGTCATTAACATTTCTGAACACGTATGACTCACACACATTTGGGATGTGGCTGAGCTTCCCCGAGTACCTGTCTTTTTAGGTCTTCAGACCTTTCTTTTCTGTGGATTTCATATTTTGCTGAGCCTAGCTAATTTGGCATTTTTGTGTTATGTTTAAAGCCTCTTGCCTTTTGTGTATCAGCCTGGCACTGCATGAGCAGATCTCTTCTAAAGAATCTGAGCTTAATATTCACCTGAAAGAAGATGCAAAGTCTGCACTTCTGTCACTGGCCCATGTTCTGCTTTCATTTGATTAGTGGTACTGTCCCTCTGTTTAACTCCAAACCTCAACCCCCTTCCAGATTCAAACGGCTGGCACTGCTGTAGAGAATCTGGAAATGACGGGTGATCAAAAAGACGTAGTGGTGCTTTATTTATTTATTTGTTCTGTTCAGGTTTAATGAAAACATCTGATTAAATACACATTATCACCAATCACACACCATTCGTCCTCTGCTATCACACTATCTTCTAAGATATAGATTTTATTAATTCTGTGTGTTTCCATATGTCGCATTGAAAAATTACAATGCTGTATTATGACTTTATCTTTTTAATGCCATCAGGTCCATTAACACAGAGAGGGCATGTGAACTTCACTTTTCAAATATTAAAAAAAAAAAAAAGATAATATTTTTGGAACACAGATCTGACCTAGATTGGCCTAGCCATAGGAGGGCTGGAAATCCATGTCAGATAGTGTCACAAGTGTTATTTGGCACAATGAGCCTGGAAAGTATGCACCAACCCCTGCCTGAGGTCAGCATTGTTATGGCAAATTTCACATCCCCTCGAACAAAGCAATGGAACCTCTGAATTAGCACCTGCAGGGAGCTGACGCTAGAATCAGACACAACAAAAGCATGGACAAAGCCATAGAAACAAAGGCCTCGTTTGCATATCCCTACACTGAGAGATGTGGTCAAAAAGACCTCTTTCAGTGTTGGATATGAAACTGTTATATTAACTGTATAAAATATGTTTGATGTTGTGTTTTGTTGTGTTGTGTTGTGTTGTGTGATGTTGTGGAATCAATTCATTGTTTTTGCGAGGACAAAGAGTTATTACAGCCTTCACAGTAGGCAGTAAGGCCTAAATGGCACATATGGTGTCATTTGAAAACCATATTCATGACAGAGATCATAAGGAGCTACTGTAAATATTATTTGATTAATGCTTACGTTATGCACAATTTTAAGGAAACGTGCTGTCTCACAATCTCGTAGATTGAAAAGTGAGATGATGCTGAAGTTGGACTGTTCTCTCATCTCTGCCAACAGTCAGTCAAATGGCTTTCAAGGACTTTCAGATACTTTCATCTGAATAAACATCTAACCTAAGGGAGACATCCTGTAAGCTGAAGAAACTGAGGTTACTAAAGACTTCGCTGCCAGGTATATATCTCCAGACAACTGCACCCGGAGCGAATCTTGTAATTCTCCTCAACTGGAATAGTGTCTGGTTCTCCTATTGATCTCAGGTACCAAGGACTCCGAATGTCATGAAAAATACAGATGTGGAAGCATACCGCTCTGATCATCCATGACACTCAATGCTGAACTTGCTGTTCTTGCTTGGCTCCTAATTGACCAGACACTGTAACAAAGTTACATGGGAGCTGAAAGGACACCGTTCCCCCATTTAACTTCCTTATCTCAATACACTTGAAGTCAGCTCTCCTAAATGTTATCCCAGACAGAGAATGCAAGACAGTCTGGGATGTAAGTATAGCTTAACCTGCCTTTTTGGAACAGCATTTTGCTTCGTGGCTAATTGAGTTCCTCTGATAACTACTGTCTAGAGTACAGGAAAAAATCCACCAGACAGAACGGACTCCTTAGAGATGTGTTTAATGTCAGAGACCTTCACTGGATTACCTTGTGCTTGGTACACCTGATACAATTCATACATTACCCATATTTACTTCTATTCATTATGTTTGTTTACATTATGTATACTTGCATCCCACACAGCTGTTTTAATTTATTTTGTCGATCATTAAAAAAAAAAAAAAAGCAATCTCACGCTAGTTTGTCTGTTTGCTTGTTTTTTTTTATTTTTTGATCAGAGCTTAGCTCTTAATTACTGTTAAATTTATCTTACATTACTATCAACACAGCTTGTACTATGAAATGGCCTGGTGCCCCTGGTTATTACTACCAATTAATAAATAGTTATGTCAGATTAGTTAATCAAGGGAATGAACCAACATCAGTAATAATTAATCAAGACCTTTTCCATAATTCATTGACATGCAGACTGGATTTAACCTGGACAAAATGAAATCCAAACTCAAGTACACATCACAAGAGTCCTCCACCCACAAAACCTGCCCAGATCTGCTAGTGGTTGGCACCATTATTCTTTTTAGTGACTCAAGTCATTTCACTCAGTTCACTGGAAAGTCTCACTCTCTGATTCATTTACCAGTTTGCTCAGTACCTCCCAATGAATATGAGGCTTGAAAGACAGATTTCAGCATAGCATGCTACACAGATCCATGCTATTTTCTCCTGCCTATCAAAAACCCAAATTTAGCAAGAGTTGGCTACTGCTGTGTGGCTACTCTATCATTTCTGATGACTTATTCATAAAGACAAATATAATAGGCAAACATTGAGGCCTACCTCTTTACGTCATGGCCAGAATTAACACTCGGCAAATTTCGCACACATACTGACTGCAGTGCTTTGAAACGATTTTTAAATGCGTCATTCAAAGGTGGTGAAAAATTTGGACTCAACTGTAAGCCGTAAGCCATGTGAACAAGATCCCGTAAACAAACACGTGCCTGTTTGTTCAGTCATTCATTGTTTTGTTGCTTTCCATAGCCTTCAGTTCAGGAACTGGTTAGTGGCTTGTAGGTTGTGATGTAACATAGCAACCTCTGCGATCACTGATTTGTTCACCATTTTGTTCACGACTACAATCAGTTCCAAAACTGAAAATCACTTTTGGACAGAGACAAAAGCCTGGACACTGCGCCCTGCTAATGGCCTGAGCTCTTTTGGCTCTTGGCTAGTTCAAAGGCAGTAAAAGCCATAGAGGTTGGGAAGAGCTACTGAGTGCCTCAATCACTTGTTTGCAGCATAGAAATGAATAAATGGAACTCCCATGTAGCTTTGCGAAATTCTTTGCACTGTTTTGTGAAAATGCTACTTTGAACTTAATGCCTTAAATGAACTACTCAATACACTCGAAGTCAACTCTCCGACTCCCTTGTGTTCATCATGCCCTGGGAGTGTTCTTTATGTAAATCCTAATAATAATAAAAAATGATAAAAGAAAACATATTCTTAAAGCCATACCATGCCATGCTAATGTTCTGGCTTGTAAAATGTAAGCATTTGGATGGTACATATGCTGTGAGTGGCTACTTTTACTGTGAAACAGGTTTATTGATGTGAAAGCCCACGAGCCAAATAATAACAAATACATTTATTTGAGTACAAGACCTGTTTTCCCCACGCAGTCCTCCAGTCAAGTCTGGTTATTTGATCATGTATGAATTCTCTGAAACTTCAGCCGTAATACATGTCAGACTATCAGAATTCTTAAAGCAGGAAGAAGTTATGTCCCTCTGGAGGATTCCCCCGTTACTGGAGTTTTACAACTTTAGAGTAAGTGAAGATGATTTTCGTACGTTGCTGAGACATGTGCAGAGATTGGCATCAGTGTTTGTGATGAAACGCTCTTTCCAAAACGACGATGCACCGGGGACCGCTTGCGTTTTAGACTGAAGCATAAAACCTGTTGCCAGTAACTACGCTGCCATTCCTGTCTGAATACAGCTAGTCAGCACCAATCCTTGAATTCAAATATGGGTGAATTTCATCTCAAAAAAGTATCTTTATGTCATTTGCTTTTAGTTAACAGTACTAAATCAGCCCTATTCCCTAACTGAATACACTTCAGGCCCCCTTGTACTAAATTGACTGTATTTTTGTAAATGGTTTGGGTATTTCAGGTCTCCAGTTAGCTAGTCTATCGCCTGAAAATGGACTTTTAAGTGGGCTGCTACCTAGTTTACTAATGGCTGTTAACAGTACATTTATTATGTAATTATGTACTTGTTGTTAGCGTGTGCTCCCATGGTATGGCTTTATCAGCTGGATTTTGCCTTACACACTTAATGTAAAATTCTTTTTGATGGTGATGCTTCTAGGAATTCCTGACAGCTGAATCACAGAGCATCAGGGGTGCGGTAAAAGGGGAAGGTTAGGACAATTCCAAGGGCCCAGTGCCCTCATAGAACTCTGTTAATAACACTATTAAGGTTTGGGGGGCCGAATATTATATTCTTTCATAGGACTCAAAATTTCTAGCAGAACCCCTGCAGAGCGTAGAGGAAATATTTATTCAGAAACATTTTTTTTTAGTTAGGTATTTTTTTTATTGGTTTTCTATTAAAGAAATAAACCAATGTTATTATTGTCTGTCTGTTTCAAAGTGCCGGTGTTATTTCTAAAGAATGGTTCTCTCTGCGTGAAGAAAAATGAATCTGTTCCTGCCGCTGGAAGTCACTGGTCATTGTGCTTGATTACTACCCATTTACTGTGACTCCCCCTGGACTAGTGCTATACATCTCACGCTCATGCAATTTCTTTAAAAGGTCCACAAGGCATACAGTAGGTCATTTTCATTTGTAACAAGTGCATGCCCTTTTTTCATTGAGACAGTTTCCCAAAGCCAGTTAGCTCTCTCTCTCTCTCTCCCTCTCCCTCTCTCTCTCTCCCTCTCTCTCTCTCTCCCTCTCTCTCTCTCCCTCTCTCTCTCTCTCTCTCTCTCTCCCTCTCTCTCTCTCTCTCTCTCTCTCTCTCTCTCTCTCTCTCTCTCTCTCGCCTGCTGCACTCTCTGTTATTTGGGATTTTATGCAGTAGCAGCAACCTATCAATCGTTGTATGGTGATTTCTGTGTATGCCAATTGACTGGTCAGCTATTCCCTATGATTCACAAAAAGACTTTATTGTGGCACAGCAAAAAACATGAGAGGGGCTCTATTTTCTGGAATTATCGGCTTTTAGAGGTTGATGATACTATTTTGAGAGGCCAGAGGTCTGTCACAGATGAGTCATGTCAAATGAGAGCAGAGATAAGTGCTACATCCAATTTATCAGCAGAACGACAAGCTAGCGGCAGGATGCGATGGTCAAAACTATTGTTGGCAAAATAAGAGTGGCTCTGGTCCTCGGGTCTCAGCATTTATCTAGTCGTGTAATCAATCTAGAATCAATTTAATTTATTCTTGGTTTAAAAAAAGTAACAGTGACAATTAACATGAAAGCAGAGGAGCCTTTACCTACAGTGTCAGGTTAATTAAATTAATTTAAATGTTTGGCGTTTTTAAATCCTGATGCCTTTTGTTAATAGACACAGCAGATGACACTAACAGGTTCCCCCAATTTCACAATTCAACAGTTTCCATTAGTGGCGGCCAATGCGCTTGAAACCACAGCCTTTATCGTATTTGAAGTGACTCTTCAAGTATAACACCGCCCAGGTTGGTCTTTCTTTATGAGAACCACAGCTTCAGTGCCCAGAACCAAACTGTGGGCATTAAGAATGGTCTTGAGTCTGGTAAACAATGCTGAGAGTTAACTTCCACTTTAAAAAGTCGTAAAGAACGTCCGGTTATTTATGAGTTCTGTGCATTTTCATGACAGGGAGAGGATGGCGTGAGGAATAATTTCGGCTGTCATATTATTTAAAAAGAAAAAAAAAGGAATGATGTGCCACATTTATGAATACAGTACTTCCGCTGGTGGAACATAATCATTTTAACATCTCTTTTATGTTCCTTTTTTTAAAAAAAAAAAAAATGTAAAAAATGTGCATGGTGTTTCAGTGCTTTCTGCTCCCTTTACGGGGAGATAAGAGTGATTGGTTGGCAGGATTTAATTAAAAGTACATTTCATCCTCACTCTCATTTCTCTGCTGCACCACATACCTGCACTTCCTTTATTCTGACTCATTCCCAAAGACATTTGCTCCAATTTGTTCCCTTTTTTTCCCCTAGTTGATTTCTAATGAGGAAAAGGATTTATATAGACCTGATGGACATGGTAAATCCACTCAATTGAGCAGATATGACTTGAAATAGGATAATTAAAGCATGCACACTTTTCTTTTGCTTTGTTACTGTGGGAGACTAATTATTCTCACTGATGAGACATGCAAAAAAAGAGGGTGAAAATATTAAGCACAAAAGAAATTACAGTGTGTATTAATGTACTTTAATGTGGCTAGGCTGCATTTAATACTTTTATCATGCACTGAACCTGGAGACTGTGAGGCAGCCTGGGCTTGGCTTGATGCCATACTGCTTTCAGGGGAAGCTGCATGTGTCTGGCAGACTTTCTCTCTCTCTCTCTCTCTCTCTCTCTCTCTCTCTCCCTCTGTCTCTCTCTCTGTCTTTGGCAGTATGGTCATGTCAGATTCAGACGAGTCTGAGAGAGGTGCTCTCTCAGTGTGGCCTCAGAGTGTTGAAGCGTGAGCTCATTTGGGGTTAATAGGACCTTCTCTGGGTCACTTACCTCACAGATTATGTAGAGAGTGATAGGCACTGATAGGAGAGATGCCCACGGTCATGGCTCTCCCTTTCTCTCTCTCTCTCTCTCTCTCTCTCTCTCCCTCCCTCTCTCTCTTTCTCCCCCTCTCTTCAACCCACCCACCTTTCTCACATATACAAGAACACGTTCACAGCACAATAGTGAAAAGGGGGATGTAAGCACAGAAAATAAGTATGCGAGCATTACTGAAGTGACTTCCTTCCTGTTCGCTTCGCTATCTTCATAATGCTCTCTAATTCATATTCATGTCTGCTTACGTCACCTCAAATACATCATCAGTACTTTTTGATACCGACTGAATGAATGTTTTTAATTCATTGTATCTCTGTGGTTCAAGTTGTGCTATAGTCCTTTGGGAACCAACTTGTACTTATCTGTAAGTTTAGATTCATCATTTAAGTGGAGTTCAACAATAAACATAATGAAAATTGCTCCTCTACCATCTGGAGTCGAACATCAGGAATTCATTCATTATTTAACCGTAGCCCAATACAACACACACACACACACACACACACACACACACACACACACACACACACACACCCAGGGAGAGAGAGAGAGACAGAGAGCAATACACATGCATTCCTCTTGTGGCCACTAGAGTGCTGTGCTGCATTGCAGATAATGCACTTGAAAAGTGTAATGCCCATTAATAGAACCCAACACACCAAGAGTGTTGGGAATTTCCCATCGTTTCCCACAGCGAAAGTAAAGGACATAGAGCCAGTACATTGTGTCAGGTTGAAAGAATTCAGTGGTGATTTGAGTTGCGCCAGGGACACTGAAAGGAAACTAATTAGTCAACATAGAATGACACAGCATCTCCTCCATGAGTATTAATCAGAGACAGCTGAGTAGAGCAGAAGTTTAGCTTAGTTCTTTTTCGAAGGAAATTTTAGTCTCCCCTGCGAGTAGTTAGTCTGTGCCCCCTCTCTCCCCCCATTTCCATGGCACCATTTCTACAATAAGCTGGATACAGTGCTTGCATTAAGATGCAGTTTGGCAGTTATCTGGCTTTTGTCCGAATATGTTAATCGACCCAACAGTTTTAGAAATGCTGGAGTAAAAACTTTGCTTTGTATTCAACAAACTAAGATACAAATGAAAGCAGAAGTTTCATCTATTATTTAAGCTGGCTGGACAAGAGACTGCACTAAAGCAAATTTATATGATTCAAACGGTTACAGGGTCATGGTTTTCAGATGAAAAGGTACATAATAGCTTTTGGATACTGGAGATTAATATTAGCTAAATGTATGTCTTAGGAGTGACAGCTGTATCCAACTTCAAGAAGGAGGGAAGATTGGACAATGGACAAAACACCCCCCCCCCCCTCAAACCCCCCCCCCCCCCCCCCCCCCCCCAAGATCACATACTGCATACATGCTTGGATTTTAGACCAAACCACTGAAATAGGCTTTGTTTGCTTTGGGAATGACAATAAGAGGGTACTGCTAAATTTTAATTGCCAATAATCAGTTTTATTTGAATCCCTATTTAAAATGACTGTCTTTTTTTTTAGCCAGTTATCCAATGGCATTTATACAAATGTACGGCTAAAATGATGTATGGCCCAGACTGAATGCCATAGTAATGAGAGTTGCAAAATACAGCAATATGATGAACACCAATATTCTAATTATGCTGAGCTCATTTAAACTCTTTCATAACATGCAATGAATGTTCCATCATTTTATGAGATGGTTTATTGGCACATTATATAATAATCTCGTAAACAAACACAGTGATATCATCTGCACCTATGAATATTATCACACAGAGAGTAAGAGACCTAAGAGGCTATGGGTTTGGGCTTGGCTGAAATTCTGTAACAAATGCCAGGGTTAATGTCCATTTCAAGCAGAGCCCAAACCAACCATGCTGGATTAGATGGAGGTTATCTGTTCAGTCGTGGGAGTTATTTGTGGCTTTAGTTCAGACGCACTGATGGAGAGTGGAATGAGAGAAAATGGTGGTGGACCTGTGATTAAGAGCCTCTGCAGTGAAAGGGGGGGGCTGTGATGTGGGGGTGGGGGGTGTGTGGGGGGTGGGGGGGATGATGGGGGATTCTCTCCCTCTCTCTCTCTCTCTCTCTCTCTCTCTCTTTCTCTCCCCAAGCCAGCAGGGCGGCCCGTTTCTGTAAGCGCTCTACCGGCTGACCTTGCACAATCCAACTCCATGAAGCCAAGGCCTGAAACTCCCACTGTGGGTAAAGTATGCTGACCACTAGAGCCATGCCAAAATGGCCGTTTTATTTATTTAATTTTTTAAAAAATATGAAACGCCCCTGCCCACAAAACTGCATATGCAGCAGTTATTCTCAACATGGTCCATAAATGTTCCATGCCCAAGGGAAAACATGAGATTTGAAGAAAAACAATGCGTCAACTGACAGCGTCTTTACAAAATCCATTTTTGTTGAAATGTGAACATTAGCTAAAAGGGAAGGAACACATGGCTTTTGCTACCCCCCCCCCCCCCCCCCCCCCCCCTCCATTCTCTTGTCTTGGCTTTATGATTTAGTTCCTTGAGCATCTGCCTGAGGAAAAAAAAATCATGTTTCTTTCTCAGAAAAAAAAAAAAAAAGATGAAAGAAAAAAATCATTCAGCTGAATTGATTTTTTTAGAAGCACCCTCCAGTTTCGGTGTTTTGCTAGATGTCGTCCAGGCATGCCTGACAAGCTGGCAGATTTGTTTGCTGGTCAGTACATGAAAACGGACCACTGGGTGTCTATGTAATCAAAGTGTGCACCCCAGTGGGCTGTCTACCTGTGAGTCCCCTCATTATCTAAATGTTGACAAACAGCATCCGCCATGGTGTCACGGTTCCCTCATCTTCTCAGCCCAGGGTCCTCCAGCGCCTCTGTGGAAACGGAAGGCATGAAGTGTTCGTGTGAGATGGACAGACCCGCTTGTTTAGATGAGGCTGCACGCTGTTCCATTCCTTTTCTCCCCTCTTTTCCGGAAGAAGCATTACCACGATGCCACGATGATCTGTCTGCCCAAGGTTCTGCGATGATCTCCCTTTTAATGACATGCTGACATGCATCCTGTTTTCTTGTTTGTAAATATGCATACATGTTTGTAATGTTGAAGGTCAAAGGGCAAGTCTATAAAATAATACTGGCAATAACAGATGAAGTCTAACCTTTCTAGAGGTATTCTTTAGTGAGTCTGTTTGCTGAATTACTTATCCCGAATACTTTTTAATACCTACAGAACTGTGGGTGTTGTTCTTAGAAGGAGCACAGCATCCACTGTTAGCATGTTTTGAAAGTTTGAGAGTTCAGAAGAATTTGTTAGATGCTGTCAGTAGCTGTCATCTCAATTGCAGTGTCTCATTAAATTCTCATTATTTCACTTAACACTTTTGTTGTTCAACTTCACTGGCATCAAACATTAAGATCGATGTCACCTCAAAATGACATGCAGTGTTCCCACTGAATTCAAGTTAATTATTGATCAATTGTGAGGTAAATTAATCAACAACCCATATTTGGTATTCAAGAACTGCACATTTGCACATTGAACTAAGGGTGTGATAGCCGAGAATTGAGAAATGTTACTGTCATAATATGAGATGACTGAGAAATGTTATTGTCACGAAATGCTAAGACTAATCAAAATAAAGGAATAAATGCCAGGTAAAATCCGAAACAATATTACATAAAACCAGTTTGAGGGGTAAGATTTTGTGACCAAAGGGAAGTTGGAGCACTTTGTTGATGGCTAACTGCTACTTCAACGTGCTGCTAGTACATCAATAAATCTGCTATTGACCCGGGAATTTGATATCACTAAAACTGATTGAGTGTGAGTGAAAATATTTGAAACATCAGGGGTGAGCTCTTCTAAATGAAACAGTAATAACCTCTCATTCCATGTAATGTAATAACCGTGCCTTCCATTAGATTCCTGTTGTCCTCTCAGCTCTTTTTATTGACTTGGTGGAACATTCCTCGAGTTGTCATCTCACTGCACGTTCCTTTAGAAAATGTACTTACATGTTTAGTGTATGATTGCTGACACGTTGCTACTGATGAGAATTCAGGTTTCATACACAACATATTGTCGGTTAGAAAATACATCGTTCTGAGAGATAAACTCAGCAGACAAGTACCAGTTTCCCCTCACACAATACTGACTTATTCGCTCATCATGGGCAGAATCCCAGGATAACAGGTCAACAGTGCTTTTTTCTCAAAACAGGAATGTTGGGAATGGTTTTACAGAATTCCACAGATTCATTGTTCTTAATATTAGACTGTTGCTGTGAGGAATATTCTTATAGTGTTTCAGAGGGAATTGAATTGAAGCATCTCTTAAAACTCAGTACAGTGTGTCCTGCCATCTTATTGTGTCATCTCAGACACACATTAGTGTGGATTGTTTCCATTTTATTACACCTCTAAATGTTCCTTTCACAAGAAGAAAATTAAAGCGCTATCTAGGTCCCTGGGCGGGCTCTGAAGTTTGAGACGGTTCCAGTGTATCTCACTGCTCGGTAGTCTCAAGGTGCTTACATTTTTAATGACTTTTGGTTTTTTAATTGAACACACTGAGACATTCATGAAGCCCCAGAGAGACAGGAGATGAGGGGGAATCCAAATGCAGAGTGTTGCATAATCTTTTCCATTCTCTCTCTCTCTCTCTCTCTCTCTCTCTCTCTCTTTCTCTCTCTCTCTCTATTCACAGCAATTAGAGTGGATTCTTTAATTCCACCGAACTCATTGCTGGCTTGGCCCCATTTTCTCACTGGCACACAATTGAGTGGGTCATGTGAAGAATTTGGACCGTTAACGCTTGCCTCCCATGAGCTGCGAGATCAATAAATACATTACAAAAATGCTCTGAAGGTCCAAGGTTCAGATGTGCAGAAGCTTTCCGCCGCTACCTAGCGGAGATACACGTCTGATTACACCACATGACGAACACATCTCATCGAGATGCCATTACAAGGGCTGCAGCAAGTCAGAGATTTTAATACTAGCGCGCCGCTGGCAAGCTCTGCCAACACAAGCAGAGGCCCGAAACCAATCAATGAATAAAACAACACCTCTGGTCTGCTCTGTAGATGGGCTCTCTTTTAATTTTCTGCCCAAGCCCTAGCCTTGGTGGTGCTCTCTTCAATTTTTAAGCGTTTCCTCAAAGTCACTTCTTAGCGGGAGCGTCTCACGAGAACAACTGTTGTCTGTCTCGCCTGTCCTGGCCGCCCGTTGGGAAAGTGGCTGAAGGGGCTCCTTTTTCGCCAAAAAAAAAAAAGAAAAAAAAAAGGCCTCTATTAATTACCGCTGTGGTCTCAGAGCAGAGACATGACAGCAGGTAAATGAGATTCAGGAGGAACAGCTGCAGCTCCTCATCTCCTGTGTCTGCTATTCTTAGAAGATAAAGAGGAGGTAGGGTGGCTTTTGGAATGGGCCAGAGAAATTAGTGGTTTAGAATCTCTGTCAAATGATAATGTACTTTTTGGCCTTGTGAAGAGGCTATGTCTGTGAATATGTAAGTCAGATATGTCTAGTACTTAGAGGCCCAGAAGACGGAACAAGATCAGGAAAATATGTAAATATATATATACAGCTATAAAAACCATCAAACGAGATACAATATCAGGCTTCCTATTTGATCTTGTGAACACCTGAGAGCTCATTCCTAGATTTTTTCAGACCTTTGAGTTTTTAAGCAGTGGTTGCATCAATTATGCATAAGCTTGCTTTAGTCTTTTTTTTTTTTTCAGTTACAAGAGAAAAAAAAAAAAGATTCTGGAAATGGACTCGCTCCTGAACTGAAACTGAAGTGAAAAAAGTGGAAGAAAGATAAAAATGGATAATTATTACATAAATAGCACGAATTAAAATATAACAAGGCGTTGTGCTAATATTTCAAAAGGAAGCATTTTTTTTTTCAATGAATCATATTGGTTTTGTATAAAAACGTTTTTTGTTTTTTTTTAAGCCACGAAGCCATTTTCACTCATCACAATCCAAGGCCTATCAGGCTGGAACACAACACTGGCCCATTAAAGACTCCGCCATCCATCACCCTTGCTTTATGAATCCATTGGAATATCTGGCTATTTGTTGAAAAAATGAGTTTCATATTCGGGGGTAAGGGGGTGATGTTTTCTTGTTGAGGGACGGGGTGTAAAATTGGACATTAATCTCCCTCGTTCCCATTTGGTGATTGGGTGACGTTCAAACAGGGCTGAGCATAGGTGAACCTGACAGGTCTTAGATTCTGCCATGGTGTTATTTACAGTGGAGAGAGAGAGACACATATATCAGACACATCAGAGCAAAGGTCATGGAGAGAGATGGAGAGCAGCACTAAAATGCCTCTCCATCACATTATTAATCTTTCATGTAGCCAAGTCAGTCACACTGAGGGTCCCTTGATATTCCCACCACCAACTACAATTTATCTAAGAGTTCTAATTGGAGGAGAGAGCTTGGGTTGAGTGTGATGTTTAAAGCCCCTAACACAGTTCAGTTCTCTCTGATACAATTCCATGCATTCCGATTCTTGGAGCTATGAATATCTGCCTTCACTCCAAAATGATCTGACATTAATTTTTTTCACAGGTATTTTTCAAGGATATTACAATGCTACCTGATTTATCTCATTTTATAACTTTTGATGCTTTGCTGGATTGTTTCACTATCCAGAGGCAAAAACCAATTTTAATCCTAGTGTACCACAAATAAATACTAACATCAGTTACAAGTTTATGCTTTTTTTTTTTTTTTTTCTTTAATCAGCTCGTCTTCTTTGTTGTGCCTGAGGGTTTAGGAAAATGAATTTGGAAACCATTTGAATTCAGTGAATTGTAGGAAACTTTTCACCTCTGGTGAAAGTGGTGAGTGTACTTACCCCACCACTTTTATGCATTCAATAAATCATCACAGATTATAAACAACGGGTTTGTTTGTGAGCATTTTATCCGCCTCAGGCTTATTTTAAAAATCATAAAGATTCTTTCTGTAAAATCATAAATGAACACAACCGCATGGAGCGTGTTTAATGGTAGTGAGCTAAATTCCAAGCCAGTCAACAGACATAGAGGGTCACTAGTAATTTTGAGGACGAACATTAGTTTGAATCTCTTCATCAAAACTGTAATGACACTGGTTGACTATGAAGGAGAACATACCTAAAGGACTGAAGACTTTAGTGGTGAAAATGGAGAACAGAGTGAGAGAGGAATAAGTATGCGGTCGGTATGTGTCATAGCTTGGTTATCTTTATTGCCAAAGACTAGTTATGAGTTAGTTAAGGAATCTGTAAAAGTTTTTGCTGCACCTCCCCCAGACTTGACCGCTCCCTACTATCAAACGTCCCAATGTATTACTTATCTTTCTATGATGTTTATTTCATAAGACTCCCTATGAAATACTATAAATCTATGCTGATGCTTGTACTATCCTGTGTGCACTTACTCTCATGAGGTAGATTTCCTTCCCTCTGTGAGGGCTAATACATAGCACTTATTTTTGTTTTACTTTATGCCAGAGGGTACATGATAGCTTACATTATGGGGCTATAGGCCCACTTGCGTCTCTCTGTAGATCACTCTCCTCGACTCCCCTTCAGTTTCTCTTGCGGTTGTACCCGGTCTGATACTGGCACTCCTGCCACAGACAGCCCCTTAATGGCCATATGCTTGGTTTGTATTTGGCCTCTCTTGGAAGCTGCGTCGGATAAAAGCGCCTGCTAAATGAATAAGTGAAGATGTGATGTAAATGTAACACGCCTAAAAGACTGGGGACTAATAGTGGAGAAAATGCCTAAAGGACCAGAGACTCCATGTAACAATACACAAGATTTACAAGTGACATTTATTTCAGCACTTTGCAATTTGTAGCCACTGACTGATGTAGAGAACAAGGAACACTGTTCTAAGACACATCATTTAAAACTCTAATAGCCCTGTCCTCATTGACACTCTTGGCTAGTGGTCTATAGAACTGGCTATATTAGAGCTCTACATGACTCGGTTTCAACTCCTTTTACACTTCGGTGTTGTCTAACAACACACTGTTAACGCCGTGAGACTTAAGACCGTGACTACATTTAGAGAAAGACTCCACGTGACGCAAAAACGACATGACACATTTTCACTGAGTGAACTGTAAGTCCTTCATGAACCTGTTAATTAAATGACTAAATTTAAATCTTATACACCAGCCTGAGTAGATGGATTTAAGAAGAGGCTCACTCAGACTATAACCCCTTAATATCTTCAAGTGACTGTTAAAACATGGACTTGGCATATATTATTGAAACAACGTATGATCATTTTTGTACTAGACCACTGAGTTTTATTATTTTCTTCCTCCTCTACGGTCACGGTTCAAAGCCAGACATGTTCACATTAAGCCCATACAACTGTTGCTGTAAATTTCAGAACTTGTTGAGCAGGGCTTTGGGCTTGCAAAGCCCGTCTTTATCTAATGGTTAATTATTTACACTCCACTACTCTAAAATCCCATATTTCAGATATAGTAGTGCAGCATTACCATACATGAGCTCCTTGAATGAGCACCATCTTTTCCATTGAGATGGTGTGAATTTGCATTGCTCAGCAAATCCAGCTCCTTGCACGCCTGCTTTTAAGTCCCCCTGCAGCACCTCTGTAAAATTAACAGCATGAGTGCAGTGATTTGGAATGAAAGTGCAGTGACTGCCATTGGTCACAAAGACATCAGGACATCAGTGTGTGCATGTGTGTGTGTGTGTGTGTGTGTGTGTGCCAGTGGGCTAGAGGTTACGCGTGAGCTTGCTTGTGTGTGTGTGTGTGTGTGTGTGTGTGTATGTACCTGTGTAAAAATGTGTGTGTATGTGTGCACACCTGTGTGCATGCATGTATGCATGCATACAGCTGTGTGTGTGTGTCTGTGCATACATGTCTATGTGTGTGTATCATGAGTGTGCATCTGAATGCATGTGTGTTTCTGTGCATGCATGCATGTGTGCACACAAGAGTGTGTGTGTGTGTGTGTGTGTGTGCTTGCATGTGTGCATGCGCAAGTGTGTGTATGTGCAAAAGTGTGAGTGCGTGTGCCTGTGTGTGTGAGGTGAAGATAGAGTTTTGGTATCTGTGGGGCAGGTCTGTGCCCTGTTTGCTTTAGTATGAGGTCTGTTTTGAAAGGACTCTCTGCTGAACTGCACACGCTCAGGTTTGTGGTTTCGTCAAGTGTACTTAACGTGTGGGGCTTGTCTGACAGAAGGAGGATAAATCTGTCAATTTAATGTGCCCACTGAGCAGGAACAGCATGTTTGACTTCACCTGTTCATATCTGCCCCAGAGTGCCATGAGGATTTTGCGTAGTGTGAGTGTGCGTGTTTATGTGTGAGTGTGTGCGTGTGTATTCTAATTTTCTCCCTCATAAAAACGAAATGTTTGTAGATTACAACTGCGTTACTAAATTTTACAAACTAACAAAATTATATTCAACATTGTTTCTAATTATGAAGACACACGACTCTAAAAGGAAACAAACATTCCAAGCATCTTTGATCCTCCCCACTAATCCCGACACCATAGTGTCGAGGTTTGGCTCTAAATATGCCTGGTCCGCTATCAGCGTTTTCTAATCTGTGTTTACTGAGATTTCTCCTTCCTGCAGGCCCCGACAGCCTCTGTGCAAAACCCAGACGAGTTGAACTTCTGGAAGGAACAGAATAATTTGAAAGGTTACTCTCCGAAGTTTGTCAGATTTGTTTTCCCCCTCCGCCCCTTGATACAGACAGCTGACTGAATGTCTGCAGGCTCCGTCTTTACGCAGGTGTAACACATCCAATGTCCTTGACTTTCATTTATCCACTCCCACCACTTTGAGAATCGTCCATTCCGTGAATTAACGTCCCAGTGTAGTTTGAAGGTTTCCTCCTTACCGTGTGGACAGAATACCCTGATAACATTTCTTATAGTCGAAATAAGCGTCGTGGGCTACATTTCAGGGACAGCTAATTAGAATATGGGACAGTTTGGACTTCTATCTTTCTTGAGCTGTCTAATCACAACACTTGAGAGGCGGCAAGGTTGGAAAGCAAAGTGACACATTCGTCTCGTTAGAGTTTGTTGTGTTCTATCATATCACCCCTTCATTTTATTTATCGCTTCTTCATGGAAGACTAAGTCATGCTAATCGTAAAAATAGTTTCACTTAATATTAATAAATAAATAATGATAACACCCTCATCTCTGCTGAGGTAAATTAAAGATAAAAAAGATGGATCAGCACTGCGGCAGAAGGGGAGGGGGCTGGGGTGGGGTGGGGGTGGGTGGTGTGTGGGGTGGTGTGTGTGTGTGTGTGTGTGGGGGGGGGGGGGGGGGGGGGTCTTTGCTTCGATAATCCCTTTGCTGTAAATGTCTCATAAAAACATGAGAAAATCCAGATTTTAAATGCTGATTTATAATGACTAATGTGTGGAAACAGATATTAGAGGCTGGTTGTGTACTTGCAGATTAATCTGTCGATCCGGGCTAGGCCTTGTTGCACAACATCAAATATCCCTTTCCTTCTCCACAATAAACACAATATGCAAATGAAATGAAATCTAAAGAAGCAATCCTTTCTCATTAAAAATCTTTCATAGTTCTCCTCGTACAAGTCATTCCAAAGCCCATGTGATTAGAATGACTGTTGTTGAGAGAATAACGTAATGAATTCCTTATGTCACTGTTTTAAATGTAAATTTGGGGATGGTACCATCTTGATGTTTACACAATCAATCTTTTGATCTTTCGAAATTCAGAGAGCACTTCATTGATCTTTGTATTACGACGTATAACATTCATTGGCTGCGACTGTGAACTGTCTGAGCCTGATAGGAACCAAGCAGTGATTTTCCAACCTGTATATTACACACATGGATGATTTTTGGTCTGAAATTCATGGCATGGAAATTTAAATGAAATTCCTGTCAAACCCTCAAAGCCTCTGCCAAACAATTTTTCTAGTACACACACAGCACTGACCTCATCTTCCGTACCAACCACTTGAGCAATCCCCTTGACCTTGCTTCCCGCTATTTCCATCTTGCTTCTGATTTCTGTTGGTGTATTTTGGTGTCTAACACAACTAACCCCTTGCCTTTCTCTGGCCCCTATACAGCCCCCCCCCCCCCCGCGTCCCCCCGTCACTCTCCAAGCCAGAAATGTCCCTAAAACCACACATACCCACTGACACTACCATTGCTGTTTACAGAATAGTTTTAGTTTGTGGCTAAGTGTTTATGGCTAGTTTAGTTGAGGTTATGGCTAAGATTTGAATGATTCAAATAAACAAACTGAAATGAACGTGTACATAAATTAAAATGACATATGCCGTAACAAACAGGTTTGTTTTCTCTTGAGGTTTCTTTGCTTTATGCCTATAAGACAAAAGACAACCGTGTGACACACACACACACACACACACACAATACATTCATTTTACGTACTGTATCTGTGTATGTTTTACTACCCTTGCAGTACACACACTGAGGCCCATTATGTCTGGTCACCTTGCTCTCAGTAAAACGAAATGTCTGCCGTTTAATATGAAGATTGCATGGCCACACAACTTCTATGGCCTTTAACTTTTAATGATGGAATCACAATGATCAAACCACCGTCATTAATAATTCTATTGCACTGTCTGAACCATTCATCTGCATCTGAAAAGACAGCTGGGCTGAGGGAGAGTATCGGTAATGTTTATTATATTTAGCAGTCTTTGCATGCCACCCATTTCTCTCCGCCCCCTAATAAAACTTGTCTATTCGTAATGGATTGCTTCCTCATAGAAGGCTCAGGAGACCACTGCTTTAGCATGAAGTGTCTTGTCAGTACAAATCAAGGAGACACGTTGAAACTTGTGCAGCGGAGTGGATCCTTCTTTACTTTAATAATCATGAGACGCGTTCTGCATTTCTTTCTTCCTGATTCACTGAGGCCCCAAATGATAGTGTGTGACTTGAATCCTACAGTGCATTGCACACATGCACTCAGAAGACTTAGGATGATCAGCAATAGAAGGGAGCTAAATAGATCCCAGTTTCCATGGTAATTCAGTAAATCATTATTAAGAAAGATATATCTATATGTTTTTTTTTACTTTGTGACACTGAAAGCCGTAGTAGGACTTAATTAATCCCTCGTATTTAAGATTTCACGTCCTAAACAATTTGCACTTGTGCTTAGTCATGGAGAGTTAATGTACTTTTTCAGTGTAATTAAAGAGTGTTTCCTTTAGGCAAATATGCTGTGTTAAGGAAGTGTGCATGAAACTCCCTCCAGGGGTTTAACAGGCTATTTAGGATGCACACGTAAATCCAACAGGTTTTTAGTGTCACTGTGCAGAGTGTTAGTGCTGGCTATTTTTTCATCAAACGCAACCTCTGTAAACTAACTGGCCACTTGTCTGCACACGTGTTATGTGGCTAAGTTGTGCACAGGTAATTTCTGTTTTTGAAGTACTGTGAATAGGACGTTTTTTTTTTTTTTGTCTGACCTGCTAAAATAGCTCTCACATGTGCCGTGAAGAAAGAAGACAGCTCCAGCCCTGTGACTCATTTTCTGTCAGTGTCTTAAATTCAAATTATTGATCACATCATTCAACATTTCTTATCGTCTCAGACTGAATGTATGCTGATGTGTCCTCTGATCTTATTTGTTTGTGAAAATAGATTGTGACAAAGACACCAGACGGAGACAATCTACTTCCTAAAATGTTCCTTTTAGTCGCTTTGTCAATTGTTCCAGTTATGCTTGCAAAGTCCACACATAAATTTTTGAACGAGATGTACCAGTAGTAAATGTTTGGTTAAATGATACGTTTTGCTGAAATATAGCGCATTCCCGACGATGATTGAAGTACGACACTTTCTTATCTTGACTGATGTGCTGTTTCATAACAACCAATCAATCCATTCATAGCTGTGATGAATTAGTCAGAGAGGTGCAGGCTGTTGCTATGGTAACTGATCGAAGAGAACGCGCAAGTATTACGTAGTCAAAAGTTCTGTACAAAGGAACAAGCGCCCTGAACATATCTTGGTACATTTCATACTTTAGTTCAACGCTGCTACATTCTCTGAAACTTTCCCCCAAACGTTCTGAAAAATTCCATTCCTTGACCTCATTCTAGTGCTAACAAAACACCTCAGGAGGTTTTCTTCTGTGTTTTCACAGTGAGATTGTTCACTCTTTAGAAATTACAGTTGTTTCTGGTCCTGGTCGCTGATCATACACAAAAAGGTCATATTTCTGACTATAAAACCACTCTATACCCAGAGGCTGCGGAATAGCTCTCGGCTTTACTCAAGCAAGGAATAAATTTCTTTGTGGGGTGAACTTCGTACTTGTTGCTCAGACATCTGTTTGAGTGGTTTCTCGTGATTTATGCTTCCCTTCATTTTTTAATAACCGCTGCAAATTTATTTGGAGACGACGTGGTCGTTGTCATATCTAAGCAAAAAAAAAAAGAAAAAGAAAAAAACAACAACAACAACAAAAAAAAGCAACTTCACGCCTGACATCCAAACTCCTGTGGATACAAGATTTTCACCATGTTTACGATGGAAAAACAAACCCTAACTCAAAAAAGACAGTTATGCATCTAAAAACTTTCATCTCTTGTACGCCTTTGAAGAACTGAATGTAAACACACACACACACACACACACACACACACACACACACACAAAGTCCCAAGATCACCCTGCTAGCTAGAATAACAGTTGTTTTCTTTGCTTTCTCAACTCAAAGGGAGGATAATGAGAGACTTATCTCTCTGAATATAGATGCTGTGCAAGATCAGAGGACGGAATCATGGCCTTCTGATTGCTACACAACAGCCAATCAAAATTTTACAAATACATTGTGAGATGTCTGATCAGATTAATATTATTGTAATACTCCATAATCAATGCAGATCAAAATAATTAGCAATTTCATTACCTTGAGTAATGACACATTTTCAGTCAAGCTCATATATTTATGAGCTTCTGCGGATGTCTTAGACTCTAATCTGAGAGAAAAACTTAAGACATTTATTTATGAACATAGCTGTTCATTTTATACTATAGAGCTAGTACCAGTTTCTTATACCCTGAAATTTGCTCTTGTTCTTTGTCGCTGTCTTTAGTTTGTGGTTTTCGTAACAGGCTTGTCGTCATTAGTTTGCACTGTTTCATGGTGGTCAGCAGGTGATTTGGTATTTTTTTAACAGAGGGGGGGATGGCCCAGTGGTCACTGGCACTACTCTATGCAGTATATAAAGGGATGGCAGGTTAACAAGGGGGATGCATTTTGGTCATTTTGCTAACAAAGGGGATGGCGTCCCCCCTCATCCCCCTACAAATCACCTGCTGGCTGTGGTGAAGCCTCCACTCACGTCTAAAGAGAGCTTCTGTCGTCACATCCTTTTAAACATTTGCTGCGTGTAGCTCTGCAAATAATGACAGAGTGTGAGTTAATGACAGAAACCACAAACACTGCGGCGTAATCAATGATGCGTGTCTACACCTGATGGCTAGACTGTTTTAATCCACGCTAACTGCTGTGCCAGGCTTTCAACTGTTAACTCAAGCCTTCTCTGAATTCCAGGCGCTGACGTTCGCGCCATTTTAAAACAAACTACAAACTCTGATACATACATACATATATATATATGTATGTATGTATCAGAAAAATCTACCCTCACACGGAAAGCCATTAGGTTCGTAAGAGCTTTGGGCATCGTGCTAAACGTCTTCAGTCAACGATGACAACCAGTGATCTAAGAAATAGTTCCGTTTATGGAGCTACGGTGAGGAGTGAATGGCACGAACATCACTGAAGCATGATGGCTTACTGAAAATGTCAATGTCAAAGGTCTGAAATAATGTTTGCCTTCATGCTTTGAATGAATAATAAGGAATTAAGCGTGTTTGTGGAATGCCATTCCTTGTTCTGTCTGAGCAGAGAGGTACTTTGCTCACTCAGCTGTGTAGGATAATGACAGTCAAGGCCAAAGTGATGTGTTGTCTCTCCAGTCTAGAACTAGTGCATAGACCTAATCATCAGAGCATAATCACCCCAGGGAAACCTGTACACCTTTTTTCATGAAATGATACAACACGCACCCACGCTAGCCGTTTTTACCCACAGCACTGGAAAAGCTCGTTCTGGGTATTTCTGGCGATTTAAAAAGAACTTTGGATCAGCAGACCTTCAGTGCTTCAAAAAAAGTACTGTACATGCACAAGTTCTGAGTATCAAAATGCTGTCAGAAAAGTTAAAAAGAAAAAAAAGATTATCTGTGGTTGAAAGGTGGAATGAAGTGGGAGCTATCCTTTAATGGATGTCCCCTCCTCCCTGCAATTATTATGTTCTCCCACACACCTGCTATGAAAGCAACATGTATGCAAATGCACTCCACATTCTCTTAAACAAATCTGTTGTGGATTGAGGTGTCTCTGCCTTTGAAGTCACTGTGGAGGAGTTTGGCTCTTTCCCCTGGTGATGCATTTGCTTGTTGCACGAGGGACATTGGGGAAAAAAAAAATGGTCTTTGTAGGACAAAAGTGAACCACGAAAAAAAAAAAAAAAAAAGCGTCACAAAGTGCATGTCTTCAGCGTAGCTCGGTGAATTAGACAGTGCAAAACTGCCCTTGCCAATGAAAGAGGACGCTCGGCGGAATTGGCTGCTTAAAAAACATGAAAGTGCCCCATGTGGAACCGGACGTGTCCGTACTGAAATCTTCCATAAAGTATCATTCATAAAGCGAGCAAGTCCTTCCAAACCCCAGCCCCTCCTTTAATATTATGTTCCAGTAAGTGGATGTGGGGATGGGGAGAGAGGATCCCTCACCCTCATAGATATGACCCAGAGACCTCTGGGCAGACGCATATTACCTATGGAGTATCAGAATTATGCCATCAAATTTTCTCTGAGGACTTGCGCTGATGTTTTGTGAAGGGGAGGGTTCCATAGTTATAGCACAATTTAAAATCATGTCATATATATCACTGTTACATCCTCTTGGTATGTATATCATTACAGTTAATGTGAAAGAGTGGGCCGCCGCACTGATTAGATGCAGTGTCATGAAAGTGACAGGCATGCTCACTGTAAAGATTACATTAATCAGTGCCTTTTCAGTAATACACAGGAGTATGTAACAGATATTTATTGAAAAAGTCTTGACACAAAATGGAATGGGACATTTTCTCTGTGTCTTTCCGTATTAAAATTTCTGTAATTCTGTAATTTTGTGTATAACATTGATACAAATCCTTCTTCCTATCTGTTTCAGTTGCTGGTTCGGTTTTACATTTCCCCAATCAGCTTTAGTAAGTAAATATATCAATTATGAAGTCAAACAAACATATTTCTCACTACCACTTGGCTAATATTGGCAAGGGGGATGTCTTTAAATCCATCATTAGCAGCTCTCTAAGGAGGAGACAGGCTAAAACTAATGAATCATTGCAGAGACACAGTGGAGGTGCTTGCTGTCAGAGCAGACAGTGGATGATGCATTTGTGTCTTACATTTGCTGTTCTCTCAGAGCCAGCGAAAGGAGTATTTGGGTAAGGCAATTCACACAATGCTGCAGCTTCCTTAATTGGGATTGATGCCCATCCAAACCGGGGGGGACATCATAGATCCCTCAGTTAAGCGGATATGACAAAAAATTTACCAAGGGGCAATCTTGCATTTCCTCACGAGATTTCTTTTACACAGATGATCAGCTCCAAAACCAAACGAAGCAAAATCAGTCTGTCGACGATTAAGAATATGAATTCGTTCAACGTGTTCTACTTTCATTCTACTTTTTTTTTTTTTAACAGATCTGCAATTTTTGCTTTGTAATCTTATGTATTAGTAATGTTTATCATTACCCTCTTCAGTTCAGTATCTCCATCTGGTATGGTTCACTGAACGAACCAATAAATCAATGACGCTCTACTGTTTATATCAGACTTACAGGATTAACCACTGTACTGTTCTTCCTTTTTGGGGCTCATTTGGCATTCCCAAAATCCCCACATTTCAAACCAAATCAAATTTAATGGATGGCTGGAGTTCAGCTCTACACTTGACTACCATAGAACGTAATCAGGGGTGAAAGAACACAGACTGTTTCATGATAGGCTCTCTCTTGAGAAGTCGTAAAATTCTCTCACTAATCTCAAAGCAACATGTGGCTCAAAGGAAGGATTTAATGCTTACAGGTTGAAATTAAATTAACTCTGGTACAAGCCTGGATCAAAGTCCTTAGTCATGCCTACACTCACATGCATTTTTTTTTTTTTTTTTAATGTGTACAGTTTTTCACTCTGATGTTTGGTGTCAAGTTTGTAGAGTTTAAAAATTGGAAACAGCTGTGTTTGGGCTGTATGTAAGATTACATTTCTTTGGTACTCACTTTAAACATTTGCTTGTGAAACCACATCACGTCACATATCTTTTACACTTGTACATTTGGCAAAATGAGTTGACAGACTACTTCATGTGTTGCTTTCTCCCCCTTAGACACTAAGCACCTAACCATGGAAATCTTTGGATGAAGATGAAAGCAGTTGTTATTGTTAGCAAGACCTTGTAAAGTTGTAGAGTTGTTTAGACACCCTACTCCCCTCCCATCCTATCCTAAGTAGAAAACAGAATAGGTTTTTGGTCAGGAGGGACTGATATAGGATATTGATGTGTCTGTCTGTCTGTCTTTTTTTTTAACCATCAACCACAACACTGATTTCACATTATATAAACACAAGAATAATCTAAAGAGAACTTGGTGTCAGCATGATTGGGTTCTAAACTGACATTCTTCAGTATTAATCTATTCAAAGAACAGAGCGTCGATTACAAATGAAGGGAAAAAAATGATCAGACTGTATTCAAGAAAAATATAAATGACATCACCTGCTCTGAATTCTTTTTTTCATAAAAGGAAAGTAACCCTCAGAAAACACTAGGTATGTGTTTGTCTATAACTCTGTAACCCCAGGTAAATGTGAACAGGGTGTGCTTATCAAGTCCATAAATTTAAATGATAAAATCTTTATTTTCCTCATAAAATTATCATTCTAAATGCCTTTCTATTCACAGACACATTCACCTCTCTGACCCTCTCGACAGACTGGAAATGTCCCCTGAATTTTAAAGCTTTAATAATAAGAGTCCTTTTTGTGTGAAGGTTAAAAGGTCTTTATCTTAATTTAGCCACTGTGACAGCCAACAATCACATTACAGACAAGTTCAGTTATCTTTAATGTAAAACTTCATTTTATGGCTTTAAGCAAATCAACACAATCTATGACACATTTAAGAAATATGACATTGATCACAAATGTGACTCTAACAAATTATTTTGATAATTGGGCCATAGAAATGATTAATGTTAATTTCAGTAAACAAAAGAGTGGATATGGAATGGTCTCTTTATCTACGAGTACCTTACATTGTTTATTCACTGTGTGAGATTCACTGGTTGGGCTCAGAACATCTGTTCCACTTCAATGGAGAGTAATTTTGATTTCCTTTATCTTTCCAGACTTTGAATTTTCACTCGCAAAAAGGGAACAACAAAAAACAAAACAAAACTAACTCTCTTCCTGTACTTGAACACATCAGATAATTTGACTCAGAGGTAGGGATAAGCAAAGTTACAAGTTTTTGTGACAGAGTTAGGATATATGTAAGAAATCCAACAAGACTGTGCCATAAATATCGCTCAAAACTTTTGTAAAGCAATGTAAAATTTGAAATGCATGACTCGTCCCTCCTCTGTTGCCCATATTTAAACTTCCTGTCTCCCATCTTCCCTCTGCTCTTTTATGAAATTCACCAAAAACAAGTAAATTACAATGAAGCTGACTCATACTAATAATACAATTAATTCCACAATACAGAGTTCATGTCATAGTTTAATATGTTCCCCATCGCAGCACATAAACTAATTTACATACACTAAGCTAGTCATGGTCCATTACAATAAATGGAAACACGACCGCAATGGGACTAGCATAACTACTGTTCTCTCAGGAACACACAGAACAAATGCTGACTTAACTATTCACTGGACTGAACTCTTTAAAAATCAAAGGGCCGGAATGTCAAGGGCAGTGCAGCGTAATGTTCTTTGTTTTTAATTTGTTTCTTGTTATCAGAGGAAAAACATGACTATGAATGCTAGCGCTAGGTCTACGAAGTACAGACAAGACTGTGAAAATAACACAACGCAGAAGCAATTTTACACCAGTCATGTCCCCTCAATATTTAATGTACTGTATGCATTGAATTTCATGGACATGCATAATTTATTCTCTCTTATATTTACACGTGCATAAATAGGCCTATTACAGTTAAACATTTATTTAAAATTATGAATGTGAAACATGCTGCTTCACCGCACTTTGCTATATATATATATTACAGCACCTAAAACTTTGTCTAACCTGAAAAACAGGTGTAGGTTAGCACAGAATTCAGTTTTCATTGTAGATTCATGCCGCAGCGGTTAGCGCTGCAACTGGAGGTTACAGAACTCTGCATGCAGGGAGGGATCATGCATAAATGGTTAGCATCATTAGCAGGGTCAAAACAGAACAACGCGCTAGCAGAGCATTCCTACATTAGCCGTTAGCGTGGTTACCGGGAGAGGGGAGGACCCAGATGGATTCTAGTGATTATTTTGGTAAGGTATCTTGCAAGGACTGGCTTCTGTCTTGGAAGCTGTGTGTGTGTGTGGCAGCAGAGGAGAAGAATGTTCCAGGTATCTGGCTCTGTCACCTTCCATTAAATCACAACTCTGTGAGCGCCGCAAACTTCTTGCTCAGGCCACTCATCAGGGCTAATGAGCGGGAAGAAGCATATATTCACCGCTGCATGTGTAGGGAACGACAGCGAATGAATGTAAACTATGATTCTAGGCTTTTTTTTTCTTTTTCTTTTTTTTGACTTGTTTGTTGTTCTGGCATATATGCGGAATCAATTTGTTCTTTACCCTGTATGTTTATCCACTGTAGAATAATAGTTTGGTTTGTGTCTCCCGGTGTGTTTCTTTCTCCTTGCCTTTCTCTCATTCATTAAAACATTATTAAATAGTCGAGTGTATTAAATAGCACAGTATGATATTAAAACAGACTTCTGCTGCAACAGCAATGCCAGTTGCAGCTGCAGTGGTTCATTATACAGAGAGAGGCACGTAATCTGAATCTAAGGCAAAAACACAGCTACCAAAAAAAACCCCCCAAAAAACAAACCAAATGTTTGCACAGATGTCAGTTTGGTCACTGAGTGACTTGAAAGAGCAGGTACATGTTAAGATTTGATAGTTAAAGAACAGAAGACAGAAAACTTGTACAGCCTTTTCAAGTCAGTCTCAAACACTGGCTGTGTTTCACAATGCCGTGAGTCATTCAGCAGACCTGTGTGGGGGCTGAAGTGAGTTTTAATAACTGTGAATAACAACTTAAAGTAACAGAAGCCCCCAATTTCTAAATGACAGCATATGGCTTATTCCAGTGATCAGAGAGTGAGATAAATGGAGGCTAGATGATGTAAGCACATATCTTGCTGAGTGGCCAAAAAGCAAAACATTCAGACAAACATGATGTTCTGTTGGATTTTGTTCACAAGCCAGCAGCAAATTTCAGTCACTAATAATTTAAAATTCTTAGCTAACTGAAGGCACACCATCTGTTTCTAACTGAAATAATGAGTGAGGTTTTGTTAGCTTTTTAGAGAAAAAAAAAATACTTAGAGGAAATGTACTAATTTACTCAGTCTGCCTTGACCAGCCTTCAGGTGCCTCGACTAACTTTGACAATTTTCTTCTCAACGTCCTCTTTCTATAAGCACTTCAGAGGAGTTTAGCACTCCAGGAGACCGTTAACTTCAGAGAACCATTGCCTTAATCCTGTTTCAAAAAAAGTTGTTGAGAAGTGGACAATCTCACAATTCTTTGTGAGTTGACTGACTGATTGACTGACTGACTGACTGACTGACTGATTAATTTCTCGCCTGGTCGTGTGGCGCTTCAACTACTCATCAGCCTTTTTGCTTGTGGACCTCCCCGCCCCCCCCCCCCCCCCCACCCACCCTCTTAATGGCTGGCTGCACAGTTTGATTGTATGCAGATGAAGGAACCTGATGAAGTCATTATATGCACACACAGAACTGCGGGGGATTCTACTCTGCCACTTGAGTCCTGCTTATTAATGATCTGTGGGAGATGAGCCCCTGCCTTACGCGCAGAGAGACAGAAAAGTTGATGGACAGCCTATAAAAACGGATTCCTTTTTTCTCCCTTCTTTTTCAGAGGGGAAGGTGTTACTGATGGGCTCAGTTCAGGTATCGTTTGAACGGTTTTGGATTTCATGAACATTTTTGTTTGGGGTTTTTTTTTTTTTTTCCTTTTTTAACTTAACCATTTAGAAACATTAACCTTGATTTTCATTCACAATCTGAAGTGTAGAGAGCCAAGATCTCATTGACTCTACTTGTGTCCTGATGAAGAATCATAATATTGTGTTAGGACTTTTAATCAAGGGAAAATTCACAGCCACTTGAGTATTTCCCCTTTTAATAACTTCAGTTCTTTAAAAAAAAATCCTCATGGAAATGATACAAAGGCAAATTTATAACCTTATCACCTAATGAGGTAAACAATATAAACAAGAACACTTATCCGTATTTCCTAAAACAAAGCACTCAAAAATGAAAACATCATGTTTGCCTCAGGGCGCCTGTTAGACCAGGCAAAAAGTCTTTAGAAAAAATCTTTTTCCTTATCCACAAAGCATTCAATACATTCTTAGCATTACATGGCCAGTGCTTCAATCACTGTACAATGAGTTATAATGTGTGTAAAACATGCGAGATTGAATTAGTGAGAGGCAACTGGAAACACCGCACTGATTTAGAACTGTTTTTTTTTTTTTGGAGTGTCATGTTAAAACAGTGATGAGGAGTTTGAATTTTCATGTGAACTTGGGAGAGCTTTAATCAATGGAAGAAGAACATCAGTAGCCAAACCACCACAGGCAATCAACAACTGTCACAGAACACAAGAACTGATGTATGCATAAGATATGTTCATTTGCATATTAATTAATATGTATGTTTTATGGTATTGTGTGCTGTGTTTTAAGCATAATGCATCTTTGAAATGGATAGTGTCTGTGCTTTGTACCTCTGCCATATGGCTTTTAATAATAATGAATGAGTTTTCAGTGACAGGAGTGTCAGAAAAATAATGAAAACCACCTTTTCCCCCATGCACAACTCTTTTAATTCATTTGAACATTCTGCTTCAGTGTGTTACTGCCGGTGGCAAATGTGTGTTAAGAGAGAGCTGCAAGTTAAAAGTGGCACATGAAATGAATACAGAGTTAATGCATTGCACAAGAATAATAAGTAAAAAAAAAAAAATCCAAACCTAATAAAAAGGAACGAGGGCATTCTTTTAACTTTGACTGTGTACTCTTTACAAATGGAGAAGTATAAAGTGCCACAGTGAAAATAATTGGGGTTATTTCATTATGTATGTCCTTTAAACCCAGATACAAGAATAAAATAGACCATGCTTATGTGTTGTATGTCCCAGTTGCTGAAATAAATCACACACACACACACACAAACCACAAACAGCTAGTAAAGTGTTGAGCAGGCAGCTGTGGGGGAGGTTTTCGGTAGGTCCAGGCATGACCGCTGGTTGTCTTTGAACTTATGAAATATTCAATGAAAGGGCAAACACGTCCAATCGGCTGTCTTTATTCAAGGAGCATGTGGGTCCAGTCATGTCTTCGAGCACTGTTCAATTAGACATGCTCATATCTCAGCTATAGGCCAAAGGATCATTATTGTTCTGGATTGACCCGCTCCAAAGAGCAGATAGAATAGAGGAGAAATCAGTATCACCTCTGGCTGTTTTCTCCTTTTTTGAGGGATACCACAAACGTCTGTTCCTCAAACTCCCCAACTATATGTCTGCCAAATGATGAGCTGTGTGGTAGCTCTTTCAGCTGTTACATGCTGATATCAAAGAGTAAGTGCACATCACTGTAAACCCAACATCACTTTGAACGCACCAAACTATAGCTAGCAGAACAAATGATTTCTGAATGTTAACCACATTAAAGCAGTTATGCTATTTAAACCAACAATATTGAGAAATGGTTTAGAAATAAGCTTTTATGTGTTTCAGTGAAACACTGTCACTGTTCCTTGTTAGAGCCTAAGGTACTTAATGAGATGATTCTAACATGTGGATGGTGCTGTCTTACACGATGTGGTTTCATTCTATGCAAGCTTTCCAGTCCTCTCAGTTTGCAATACATGACTGGAGGTAAAATTTTGCCTCTTCAGATCCTTACTGGATGACTGATCCTCATCTTCCCCATAATCACATACTACAATTGGTACAATGCAGTTGGACTGTGGTTTATATATGGGGATTTGATCTTCTCAGATAACGTAGGGAAACTACATCATGCTCCACCAATCAAAGATGATACCAGTTTACCATTCAGTCGTTTAAGGGCGAAATGGACAGATCAGAGTGTCATTTCAAATAGCACATGTCGGAAGCAAACACGTTATTGCTATTTTCCGGACAGGTAACCAGTGTAGCCAATTCTTGTTGAAACAGAGATTCTTTTTGTCCTATTTCTAGAAAGAGAATACATTCTATTGTCCTTGAGGAAAACAGGTCCTGCAGTCCTTTTCAACGAACGGCCTTACGCATAGCGAGAAGGATGTTTGTCAGAAGCGGACAGGACATCACGCCACAACAGTAAAGATGAGAGCGATCTAGTTCCATGTTGCTGGGTTGCTGTACAAAGCTGTATTCAATGTGTCATCTCAGCTCAGGCAGCCCGGCAGACTTTTCGGTCGACTGACTCCATACGCTGCATTCTTCACACATGAGAGCTGTAGGCCAGAAACAGGATTGGATCAGCCCTCAGCGGGCTCGTCCCCATGCTGCCTCTGCCTCTGTCTCTGGGGCTCGACTGTGCACATATGTGAGTCTTAATCCGTCCACGGCGCTGGACTTGCCTTCTGCTTGAAAAACCACACAGCCAAGCCACATTTGTCTCTAAAATGCTGTACACCTGGGTAACACGAGGGCACTGAGAATTTTAAAGATGTGTGTGTGTGTGTGTGTGTGTGTGTTTGTGAGTGAGTGTGTGAAAGACAGAAAGAGGGACGAGAGATGGGTGACTTGACTGTAGTGAAATCAATGTACTATGTACTATGTACAATGTACTATTGTCTTAATGTATTTATTTGCTTAGAGAGTACATGGAAAGAAAAAGTGTTCTGTCCAATATCTACATATTTTGCTAGATTTTTTACTGTGAGGGCACATATAGAAGAGTCATGGTGATGTGGTTATCATAGGAGTAATTATATTTAGAGTGAATATGGAGGAATATATTTAGAGTGAAAGAGCAAGTGTTTTTATCACACAAACATGACTGATTCTTTTCAACTCAGTTTTTACACAAAATTTTACTCTACTCAAACTTCAGTCATCGTTCACAAAAAAAAAAAATCTCTCAGAACTCTTAGATTAAAAAATGAATGGCATTTAAATCAGCTTTTAAAACATTCAAACTCAGCCACCTTTTTTTATTTTAGCACACAGAGCAGCCAGTGATCTCAAACCCTATTTAAATAATGGAAAAAAGCCAGATATTTGAAATGCAGCCTTTTGGTTGGTTTGGAACAGAGTGTGTTCTAATACTTCTGTTTTCCCATCTCATGTTAATTAGTGTTATTGTCTCCCAATGCTAATGTTTGCTGAAGGCCAAAGTGGAAGTGCATCTCTCAAACAGCACATAGAGGTGAGTGGTGTCAAAGCAAAGGGATGCATTACTGTGCAAATGAAATGCAGGCGAATCAAAGGTACAGTCGTGTTAACGGGCGAGAAAAGAACGATACTGCAACACAGCCTGACATTACCGAGCGTAGCCCAGGAGTGGAGTTTGTCCCAAACAATTAAAAGGAACATGTCTCTGAGCAGAGTGAATTTCAACCCACCTTGATTTTTTTTTCTTTTCTTTTTTTTTCTGCCAAAGGGCATTTCAGTCAGTTGATACACATCTAATTAGTGTTTGTCTACTACAGTTTCACTGACCCAAAGTCTGGCTTCAGGCTTTCCTTTGACACACTGCCGCTGCTCTTAAACAGAAATAATTCTCTGGATTATTCACGAAACGAAGAAAGGTATAGTAACCATAAGCAGCGTACAGGCCTCTATGTCGTCATAGAGCAAAATAGGAATTCCCAAAGAAGTAATACTATTTATGGGGTAATGTAATCTTTCTCTAGCACTTTCCACACCTTTTAGACAAAGTGAGATCTGAGTTGTCACCCTGATAAAAGACTGATAAACTTAGTAAGATTTGCACTTCGCTGATAGAAAATATCACCCAGTCTGTCTGTCTGTCCTATCGTTTGCACTTCTGTGAAGTGAGGGGGGTATGGGGTGGGTGTGGGAAGGGGATGAATCATATACTGATTAGACGACAGATCAAACCCAACTGTGATGTGTCTGGGTCTTTAGCCCTCTTTCGGTTTTGCCCTAGTTCACAGCCAGGTAAGAGCAGAAAAACCCTGGAATTCAGCCAAGTCATTTTTCACTGCAACAAGCAGTGGCGTTAGCTAATCTCTCTGCGCATTTGTCTTCTCTCTACTATCCAGACATTTCTTTGTGTTGCCCTGTGAAGGACTGGATAAGGTCCACAGAACCAAAACATTTGCTGTACCTGCACGCTCGAGTTTCATGAGCACACCATGAGTTCCTTTAGGGGAAAGGTGTAGTTCTGACTCACACATATTAACTCTGTGACCCACTTTCTTTCTTTTATGATCACCTCTCATCAGGCACAGAACTGGTGAATGGAAGCACTGGTGAGATTATCATTACGAATGAGGACAGCTTCACGAACATTATTAGAATAGTGTTGAGAAGAGAACTTTCCTGAGTTCACAGAATGTCTATTAACAATGAGTTTGTGTACATGTTCACTGTAAATCTGTATCTTAGCGTGTGATATATGTGAGATACTTTGCAGAGAATAACTATAAACACAAGGGCATACATACAAGAGACCTAATGAGTTAATGAACAGGAAACAGATGTACATGATTGGACAATGAGCTGGAAACACAATGATTAAAGAAGAGAGCGGACCGTAAAACTCAGGAAGCAATGCATCAGGGGCACCATGTGACTCGAGATGTTTAGGAAATGACTGAAGGTGATGCTGGAGGTCACAGCGCCCGTGATGAATCGGCCAGCAGGAGTAGAGGGTCTGGAGGTGGAGCAGGTGACGAGACTGGATGCCCAGGTGGAACAGTGGTCTGCTCGGGTGGCAGAACTGCAGAGACCGGTGACGCTGGCAGCGGGACTGGAGAGGCAGGCAGTAGGACTGGAGACTTTCAGCTACAGAAGCTTCTGGGATAATGGACTCTGCAGCTGGTGCCTGATGAAGAGTGACAGTAGAGTACTGAAGAGTACTGAGTACTGAAGAGTACTGAGTACTGAAGAGTACTGGAGCCATAGAGGTGGTGGCGGCAACAGGAGCAGAGACTGGAGCCACGGAGGCCAGAAAAGGAAGCCGTGCAAGGCCAACAGGGACCAGGATTTTAGCATGGACATCTGAAGCGTTCGCTTTACTTCGCCGAATGGGCTTTACTAAAAGCGGGGTCAGAAATGGACCAGAAAAGAGAAATGAACCCTTCTCCCGGTCTCCTCCCTACCTCTCTCCTTACGGTCGCCGGCCCAATCCTTTGGGCTTCCTGCAAGCTGTGAAACAACATTTGCTATTTCTGTAGCGTCTGTAATGGTGGCTCCCGACTGAGAGATTTTTTGGAGACAGTGGAGGAGAAAATACCTGCACTTAGGTGTCCCGTCAAATCTGACAACATGTTCTTGGTATGCACCAGGAGAGGGAAGCTGTTTCCACTTATGAATTATTTCTTCCGTTGTCTGATGCATCCTGGTATTGGTGGTGAAGCCTTCTGTCAAGAATTCACAGAGGCTCGATGCAAGCGCAGGCTAACTGTATTTCAAAATGCAATCCAAAGTCAAACAGGCAGGGTTCAGTACATGGTAAACAGGCTACTTTGGGCTAACACTAAATCAGAAATCATTAACCAGACCAGGGTCAATACACAGGAGTGTAGAAGCTAGCCAGGAACAGGTAAGCTAACAGGAACAAGGCCTGCCAACAGAGACAAGGTGCTCATAATGAGAAGATGAGCGGGTAACGCAGTGATTAAAACACAGAGCATTGATTGGTCAGAAGACAGGAAGACTGAAGCAAAGACGTGACTCTCTGTGTATGTGTGTGTGTGTGTGTGTTTGTGTCTATGTATCTATCTTGAATGCAAATGCGTTTTAGGAACCACTGACAACCCAATTTGGGCCATTTGTTCAATCTAGTCCTAGGTTATCATTAGATATCACTGGGTTCATTTTACCCAGTGGGCCTGGGATATTCGCTAAACAGAGAGCCTTGGGTTTATACAACCCAGTGTGGTGATTTGTCTGATTCGCCCAGAACCGTGGGTTTGAAAATTAACTCAGCAGCTGGATCTTTTTTCAGTGTCATCCTTTGGTTATCACTATTATCTCATCTTCAGTGTCATTTGCATATTTCTGACTTTTTACTGCCTCCTATCTCTCCCTTTCCTACCTAGGAACACACACACACACACACACACACACACACACAAACCTCTTTATTAAGACTGAAGTTTAAGCTGTTGTAAACCCTCAGCAGAAGTGGTGGGAGGAAAAGAATCACTATTCTGAGGTATGTCTCAATAAACTGCCTACAAAGCATTGTATTGGCTAAATGTTTCAAACATGATCATAGACATCCTGTTCACTTCTATATTGAGCCCACACAAGGCCTAGTATTTCCTAGAAAATGTGTTACTTCTACATTTTCAATAGATTTTATAAATAATATTAAAAAAAAAAAATCTGAGCTTATCACAGAGAGAAGTGGGTTAACTGGCAAAATAAACGATTGCTTAGTAGACGGTTTTAGAATCATTGTTGTATTATTGTTCTAATAATTCTCGAGAGTAGCTGTTTACATTTGGACATAAAAGTAAAACAGAGTAGTTAAATGGAAGCGCACAGGGCGCTAACATTGACCCCAGCATTGAGTATTAACTTCAGTTTAAGTAATGAGTCTTTTTCTCACCATAGCTCAGAACCCAGCACATTCAGGTTACAAAAAACAAACAAACAAACAAGAAAGAAAGAAAAGGCCAGTAAAAGGTTAGCAACCCAATGAGCATAACACAAAATTTGTGTTGATAGAATAACCCAACATATTGTAGCATTGCACACTTGCCAGCCATGGTTAGGAGTCCATTGACATAGTTTTGACCATGCATTCTTCATCAGGGTCACTCTCTGGAGGGTGACGTGCTTATATGGTTGCATATGGAGTTAAGTGTTATTATCATCTGGTATTTTGGACAAAGTCAGTGATAGGGTACAAGCAATGCTGAACGCAGGGTCACCATCAATGTTGGGGTAGTTACTCAAAAAAAGTAATTAGATACAAGTACCAATTACTTCTTTATATTGTAATGGGATTACTTTACTCGTTACTCTTTATGAAAAGTAATTACAATACTCATTACTTTACTTTTGAGTGACTCTCTAAAACTACAAATTCCACAAATTACCACATAAAAATACACGGACAAACGTCATAGTCCTTTCATTACTTTATTTTCAGTGCAACAGCCTAGTGCAAAGTATGAACACAGTTAAAGGCATAACTTATGAGCCTTTAATTAGAAAACAGTGTAGCCAATACTGGTGGAATAGCCTACACAGTAAAAATGATACACTGGAAACAGCGGTTAACTACCGGTAGTTTCTGAGGTAGCTACTGATGTATTCTGGTATCGTTATCAGCTGACAGCTGCATTATCTGTTTTCTTTGATTAAAAGTAACATTAAAGCTCTCCATATTGTTGTCTTGGTTGGCTGCACCGTATTTTTGGGTTTTCTCAAATGTAGCAGACCTCGCTAGCAAGCTAACTAACCAGTTGTTTGTCTTGTCCCATTTAATGGGAGCCACTGTCAAGGACCCAATCTCTCCTTAGTGACAGTGGGTAGTCATAGATACACAATTAAGGTGAACAGGTGTGTGTCGCATCATTGCTGCTTCTATAATCATGTATTTTAACATAGCTGGAACACCGTATTGACAAATTAGCACACAGGACTGGATCTGTCCATTTTATAGGTTAACTTTAAATATTCAGCATGGAAAAACATTATTTTGAAAAGGCATGTATAAGGCAGGAAAGGACATTTTGATAATCCAGTAACTGTAATGTGATTATTGAAAATTTGCACTGTAATGCTTCACTTCGTTATGGAGGAAAGTAATATAATTACAGTTACACGTTACTTTTTAACTCGTCACCCCCAACACTGGTCACCATGCTTAAAGCTGCCTATTTAGCTGCAAGAATTTGTTTCATACATACATATATATATATATATATATATATATATATATATATATATATATATATATATATAAAGTAAACTTTTTTGAATTTTTGAATCAAATTTCTCCAGGAAATGATTGACAAGGTGATTTTGTGGAGCAAGTCTTTGTGTTCCTTTGTGGCCACTCTCTCTCTTGAGCTGGAAAAGCACTATGAGAGGAGGCTATGAAAAGAATACAGCTTGTGACGCAGGTACGTAATCATTTCTCCTTTTCTTTTGTGAGGAAAACAATGAAGCTTGGCCTAAAAACATGGCTGAAGTCTGCTGTCAGCATATCTTTCCAAAGCTGACTCCACAACCTACCTGGAAGTAGAGGTAAGTATGATAACACAGTCTCACAGTGAAGAAAATGAAGAAAAGGTTTGTCAATTGTCTATTACATCTATGTGACTGCAGGCACAAGGGAGACACAGACACTCATCAACAAATATATTTTTCTTTCTTTCTTTCTTTCTTTCTTTTTTTGTTGAAACCTAACCCTCTGTGAAGTCTGTGGATTCTCACAGTGTTCGTTACTAGAAATTATGATGATACTGACAGCAGAAAATAAGTTTCTTTGTATGCTGTCAAACAAAATAATGAAGCTTAAACAGAATGATTAGATCATTTTTGTTCCAGAGATCTCTCTCAGTCCTGCATGGTCTGACCTCCTCAAGAGCTCAGCTTGGTCTGCAGAAAGCTGAACAATAGCTACCACGTAAAATGGCTGTGCCCCAGTGTGCAAATGGAGTGGATATAAAAAAACTGAACTACACTCTAAGAAATTAAGGGCTAATTTTAACATTGATGCCTGGTCCAACTCTGCTATGCCATATCAAACATCACCTTGCTGTTTCAAAGGAGACAATGTTTCACGTTCATTGGTGAGGTTTTCTTGAGGTTCCTACAACACTGTTACTTTCTTAGAACTTTCCAAGAAATGTCAGTACAATTTTTGAATTAGTTGTTTATGGGAAATCCTTAAAACCTTATTTAAGTATTTGGTCTGTCATATTTGGCACTAACACGGTGAGAATCAATCCACTGGTTAGCGACTAACAGGGAAGATTCCACCAAAAGAGAGAAGGGATATGAGAAGGAGGCTAAAAAAAATAACCCTCTTCTACCAACATGTCTCACAACACGGTCTTGTGCCAACATAGCAAATTTGTGTGTTTTGCAATGCACCAAAAGAATTGACTGTTATTCACCATTCGCCGTTACCCAAACCCTCAAGCTTTTTGAAAGCTGTGTTGTAAATATTGCATTTCTATCTAAGTAATATTTTAAGAATGGTTGAGCAAACAGTTTTTTTTTTCTAGGTCACTACTCATTGAAACATTTTGTGGAGGAAAATACTGAATAGTAGATGTGTTTGATATGAAGTTTTAATAATAATCGCATTTCATATTACTACTTTCACCGCCTTAAGAAGTCTTGCCACAGACTCAGCGATAAATGTAATGTCTACAGTACATGTTGACTAGCCCCACGGAAAACTGGAGCACAAAAACGTCTGTAATAGTTAACTGCTTACATTTCGTGTAGTTGGAGGTTATTTAAATGTTTACTCAGCTCAGTGTGTAACTATTTGAGCATGTCTTTGGATGCATGAACTATTCACTTATGTTTGAATGACTGAATCGGTGTCTGAAAACCAATCAATGAAACTACTCATAGACATGGATCACTTTGCTCAGTCTTGTTCACGGCTGCTCCACATTGACACTGCAGTTTTCTTATCTGTTCATGTCTGATTTTCGTCCTTAGTTTATACTTACTGATGGCTCCAGTCTCATGTCTTTATTACTCCCACTTACTTTATTTTTCTCTATTCTCACCACTGTGATATATATATACATATATATATATATATATATATATATATATATATTTATGATGGTGTAGTTCCATGTTTGTCTGGCATGAGAAAGTAATTTACTCGTTTTAAATAACTGAGTTGACTTGTGGTTTACGGATAGCTCTTTTGTTAAAAACTAAATAAATAAATAAAAAAAAAAACCCCAGACCCAATTCATTGTGGAGGTCAGACTCCCTTTCAGCCCATGGCTCTGACTTCTATACTGGCTAAATATATGGATGAAGTTGTTATCATATCACCTCTCCCAGAACAGATCAACTCAGAGTTCATCTCCAAGGCATGAAGGAGAACAGTGGATGCCGCTCTGAGTTTTATGAACGTGATGAAGCTGGTCCCTTCGAAACAGCTGAAATCATTTGCCTATGTCCTGTTTATCAGTTTTCTTCTGTACATCTGCTTAAGGACGTGGAAGGACTGTTTCTAAAAGATCATGTTACCACTGGTGTGCTTTGTTACTCTGAGCATGTGGCTGCTCCTCAGAAATGCTGCCAATTAGATACTTTGCAGACAAATATAAACAGAACTAAAGGTAACAACACCAAAAATCTGCATATTTCTAAGACATTTTTTCTTAATGATCAGCCAGTGGAAGAGATTCAGGGTTTTTTTTTTTTTTGTTTTTTTTTTTTGAGTGTCTTGGCACACACACATACACAGACTGAAAATAACGTTTTGCTGAAAACACTGGAAGAATATTTAAAAAGGAAACCAGCGGCAGCGGTTTTTAATCAGGAAAAGTTTTGTGTAAATGAGCCCATTTCACCATGTATGTGAGCCTATTTATGAGTCATCCTGCCATTTAACACTAGTCAGAAATGTAATTCCAGTTACGTCTTCAATAAAGCCTCTGAAAGGGAAATAGATTCAGTTGTCAATAACCTCTCCTAGCCTCCATATTTTCCAGTTTCCATTTCTTCTTTCAAAAAGATGTTTTACAATGCTCACGTGTTGGAAATATAATAAAATATCATTTGTTCGCCATATATTAAGTCATCTGAACAAAGCAGTTTCCCACTGATTGTGTGACATTCTTTGATTGATTGATCAATCTGTAGTGTTACCACACTGAATTATTTTATGGGCGGGGCACAATTCTAGATGGGCAAAGAGCATTGCGTGTGTGTCTGTGAATATAGATGTGTGAAGTTTATATAATTCTATTCTATTCTATTCTATTCTAATATGCAATAGCTGTTTTTACATTTACAATGAGACTTGTGCTATCCATATAGCATATGTAACTCTTTAGGACAGCTATAAGCATCAGTTTGGTTCTGTGTGAGTACTGAGACTGGACAAGTTTTCAAACAGTACAAAGACAAAAACTGCAGGAATGCACATTACCATATGATTGTGTGACAAAGAACAGGTTTCACTGTTTTCAGAACAGTAAGCAGTGGCACATGCTTCCTTCAGGCAATGGCATGAACAGATGTTAAGCTAAATATATCACTTGACTTCACAGCAGGTACATCCTCAACGAGATTCTCTCTCTGTCATTTCATTACACACACCCCCCCCCCCCCCCGCCCCACCCCACCAAATATCACTAAGATTCCAGTATTCACTGTAACAGCACACCCCTCCCCCTTCTCAGCAATGACAATCAGTAGAAGTGGTCCCAGTCAGCTTATTAGCAAGATTTTTTTCAGCATCTACAGAGATCCATACCCTTCATCTTATATTTTATATTAAGGTCCACTGACAGCTCTGCTCTACTGATGGCAGGCGGATAAACAACTGCTGTGTTTGAAATGACACCCTGTTTGCTATTTCTTACACTGGAGCATCAGGAGTACTATGTATCACATTCATGTAGGAAACTGAATTGATGATTCAAATAAACAAGTCTGTACAATACACAGTTTGTTTCATCACATTCTGTGCCGGTAGTTGCATAAGCAACTGTCGGAAACTTACCATCAGTCCGCTGTGAGTTTAACAAACAGTATTCCTGCTCACACTGGAGAGAAAAAAGCCCCCTTAGCCACTGTGTAGCTTGAAACAAACTGTTTGACTGACGAGTGAAACAAAAAGATAAGCCTTCTGGTAAAGCTTGCTGATGATGTTTAGTGTCCCGCATGCTGCGTACCTGTGCAAGCTTTTACTGCCGGTGTTGTCTTCAGGGGAAAGGTTACCTCTAGACAGCCGGTCGCTGTGACCATCTGAAAGGTTTGAAATGTACCAAAAATAGTGGCTTTACTTGTTTCTCAAAGACTACAGCTGACAGTAGTTCAGAGAACAGCAGCTGTTCACAGAAGAGGGCTGAAATGCTTTCTCTTAGCACGTCGACATTCACAACGTAGCATTCTCGCTAGCGACAAGCATGTTATTTAGTGCTCTCTACATGTGAGCCTGGCTATAAGAACACCTACTGTACTTAGTCAGAAACCTGCTGAAATAATATAATATATTATGATCACAAAATGACTGCATGGCTTCCAATGTAGCGTGCTACAGAGTGTACAGGAAATGGTTTCAGATGCACTAAACAAAATGTCACCTGAGGCAGATAGACTGGGGGGGGAGGGGGCATGGGGCAGGCAGGAGTGAGTCTTGGTCGCACCTGGGAAAAGCTGTCTGAAAAGACGTGGGTTTGCTCTGCGGGCTGGATGATCACTTTGTATTCATATATGGCAACCATAAAGAACACTCACAGTATGACAAGCCCAGTTAAGGCTGAGGTCTCCAGGGAGTTCTCTCACAAAAAGCCTACTGTATATAAATGAAATATGTATAGTTTTCAAAAAAAAAAAAGAAGTGCTAAGATGTGAGAAACCGGGTGGGAAAGAACACATACATTCTTTAGACTGCTCAGCCACAGTGACTGTAACTTTCATGTCACTTCAGATCTCTCTCAGACGTCTGAGCCAGACAGTGGCTCGTGCTATGACTGAGGAATCCAAGTTTCCAAAGGCGACTGAAGGATTTGACGGCTCCCCTCAGCCATTGTGGCTCAAAATGAAAGGTAGATGTTCTGTTCAGAGGTGGGCCACTAACTTGATGAAGAGAAACGAGAGGAAAGGAGAGGAAAGGGCACTCACTGGCACCCATCCACTCTGAGGTAGAGTGACTGGGGGGGTAAGAGAAAATGACCCCCTGGTGAACCGAAACTCCCTATATACTACAGTTGCCCGTACCTGAAGGGAGAGACTATCATAAAAAGATCCAAAGCTTCCCACGCTTTTCATCTCTGGGGAACACATGTTGTACTCTGCTGTTGTAGCTCTATTGTACTGTATTGTATTTTAATATGGAAATTCTGTTGGCATTATCACTGATTTCATATTTATAATGAGACATGTGAACATGTTACTTCTCTTAGTGTTTTGTGCTTTTATGTTGTTGGGATAGACAATCAAGATGACTGCTTGTCAATGTGTATGTCAGAAATTAAGAATATTATGGATCAGGACTTGAAAAAAAAAGTCTGAAAAGTCTGCGAAACATTTTAACACAAACAGTTTGTTATAAATCCAGGAATTTTGCTTTGGTAGTACTTACCTGGGTAAAAATGTATATTTCATTTATTAGTCTGGAGCTCCCATTTATACCAGCATCCCAATCGGCCTATGAATTCTTCATCTGATTGCTGTCATGTATTATTCAGGACAGGTGTAAGCAGTCTCTACAGCTGATAACTAATACTAATGAACCCTTAAGGCCAGTCAGCAAAGCAAATCCTGCTTATATATGAGCAGTGTTCCATAAAACAATAATTACTTAAAAACCTAATTAACTGAAAGTAAGAATGATTTATTAGTTTTATTAATTCTTCTCAAATCGCACATGGCATACAGCTATCGCTAAATAAATACAACGAAGCAGTAATTCATAACATAATTATAACTATGAAAAAACCCCCCAAAAAAACAAAAAACACATAACAGCTTTGACATTACCCTTATCAAAACCTTCAAAATGAGAGAGAGAGAGAGAGAGAGAGAGGGGCAAAAAAAACAATTATTTTTAAAGTCTTCATACTCAACAGTATCTGATGAATTAATTTGTTCCTTAATGAGGTGTGATCATCGTAAAAATACATGGACTGGGGTTAATGGGTATGCTGCGACTAGGTCAAACTTTCATTTCTCAGTTAGATAATTATCAGTCTAGAAGAAAGAAAGAAAAAATACAATTTCTTTGCTTGTCCCTTGTCTGTGCGCATCTGTCTGTGAGCGTGCTTGTTCATGTGCATCTGCGGCACTTGGTCTGAACATGAACGTGTGTGTGGGTGTGTGTGTGTAATGCTTGCATAATGATGGTACTGGAGAAATGGATCAGTGGTTTGTATGCACTGGTAGAGGCAATGAAATTCTGGTTATAATGGTCTGCCAATTTTCTCTGTGTATTCGGGTATTTAAGAGCAACTGGTGATTCCACTGCACTGGGAACAGAGCTTAGAGTGAATCTGGCAACGCATAAAAAAAGGCCAAACCCCCCCCCCCCACACAAAAAAAAAACCCTCCCCCATCATTTCAGTCTTCATAAAGTTCTTGGAGTTTCAAACACGTACACATTTTCACATGCCTGTGCAATTCTGTTAGGTAAAACTGCAAATATTTTCAAGGTCCACAAACTATAATTAGGCATTATCAGCTACTGTGATTCATTTGAACAGAGGTCCCAGAGGAAAAAACTGTCTGCACAAAACAATTATTATGCTGTAAATCCATGGAATATTTTTATACCTTTCAATCAGCCAAAGTACCAAAAACTGAAGAGAAGAGAGAGATGAATATCTGTCGATGTTTTTGAAGTGCTGGAGTTCAGGTAAGATTATTAACAATCTTTCTCCCCCCTCTCCCTTTCTCTCTCTCTCTCTCTCAGTCTTTCTCTTGCATGTGTAATTGGGTAAGAAGAAAAGCAGAGGGTAAGGAAATGAGTCAGGTATATTTCCATCCTTTTTTTTTTTTTGGTCCTCCCCCCCCCCCTCCCCCCCCCCCCCCCACATGCACACTTTTCAATCTGTTTTTCCCTCTGCGTCGTGAGCTGGGAATCACTTTGACGCTCTGGTGTGGGCGGATGTGTCTCTGCTTGTGCTCACAGCGACTGCGCCGTGTCACTGAGGGCTCCGGAACTCACCTCGGTGCTGGGAAGCGAGAGCGAGAGAGAGAGAGAGTGAGAGAGAGAGAGAGAGAGAGAGAGAGAGTGGGGTGGGTGGGCGGATGGAGAGGAATGGATGGAAAGGCTGGCAGGCCACTCACAGACAGATGCAGACTGGTGGGTGCCCCAATGGGAACGGCCTGAATTTGTGCCAATCTGGCGGAGATAACTCAAGGCAGTGGAGATGGAGGAGAACAGATAGATATGTGGAATAAGTTACACAGTTTCAACCACTAACTTTGTTTTCCTCTCTGCTGCTGCTCCCTTGACCTCTCCATAGGTCTTATGATAGACTAGGACTTCTGTTTGTGTGTGTGTGTGTGTGTGTGTGTGTGTTTGGAGAGGGGCATTAAAAAAGAAATACAAAATAAGGAGTTGCAATGTTTGATACTAGTGCTGCCTTGAATGAGGATATACATGTTAACCAACCATCATGCTGTGTGGAGCACACACACAACGCACACACGCGCACACACACACACACACACACACACACACACACACACACACACAGGGAAAGGTTCCTTGAGAAGAAGAGAAGGCCTAAGAAAACAGCACTCTATCATTTTGTATGTTTAATGAACGATGAAACCAAGTCATTACAATCGGACTCAAGACTGTGTTACTGAACATGAACACTGGTAAACCCCATCAGTACCTGTTTGTAAGTCAGCCACAGGACAACACATGTAAGGAATTACAATGGCTTTACTACAGGCTAAACAATGATTTTTTTTTTCCTCTTGCAGGTGTACGGTGTGTGTGTGTGTGTGTGTGTGTGTGTGTGTGTGTGTGTGTGTGTGTGTATGTGTGTGTGTGTGTATAACCGGCATGCCAGCAGACAGGTGAGAGGATTGTTGACTGCATAAACGAGTGCTCTGGCAGGGAGTCAACGGCTTCCTGTGGTTTAGCCGGCCTGCTGCCAGGCGTGCAAATGAATGCCCTATTCCCAAGCATGGGCTGAATTCATAATGCATCCACGGCTCGCATATACATGATCTGGCCCCAGCGATCTTTTGTTCCCCTTTTTCCCCCTTTGGATTCTCCATTGTTTGGATCATAACTGTACAGAATACCGACCTCAAGCTAAGGAAACGTACAAATGTTTTATCAGCCTTGAAGCGGAGGCTCAGATGTGATATGTGATTCTCTCAGTTGGAAACTTCATTTCCCATGGCCTTCTCCTCTTGTCCTGCCCCCTTTTTCCTTTTTAATGTAGCTCATAAAATACCAGATTGATGAAACAGCAGGGTCATCTCCACACATGATGTAAGGAAGTTCTCGTAGTTCTTAGGGGGAGCAGGGTGGGGGTGGGGGATGGAACAAGTGGTTGGGGAGACATAAAAAAAAAAAAAAAAAAAAAAAAAAAAGACCCAAACTGGCACACAGGCACTTAGCCAATTTTAATTATGCATGCTCTCGCGTCCGCTGTCAAAATAGCCCCTCCGCTCGTTCCCCGTAAGTGTATCAATCTAAGGAAAGCACTATTTACAGGCACAGAGCAGCACGCCCTGAGGGAGCGTAGCCAGGGGCTTGGCTCTGACGGGGCCGAAGTGGGGCCGCTGTAGCTGAAAGCCTGTGCGTCAGACCATTTCCATTCTACTGCTATAAGCAGGAGGCAGGAATAAAGACCAGTCATTCAGTGGTCTGAGGGGAGTGGCGGCATGTCACAGCTGTAAGAAAGACACTTCCTCTTTTGTGAAGCTTTTAGTGTGAGTGGTGTTTTTATGTCAGCGGCCAAGTCTGACAGCGCAACTGCGCGGCTCTGAGGTGTCTGTGTGCACGTGCGTGTGTGTGTGTATGTGTGTGTGTGTGTTTGTGTGTGTGTGTGTATGAGAGAGAGGACAGAGGGAGAGGGACAGAGAGAGCGAGAGAGAGACAGAGAGAGAAAGAGCAAGTATGTCTGAAGCTTGCACCTCTCCACAGACAGTTGCCTTTTGACTATTGGGCTCCAGGTCATGCTTTTCCTTGAAGTTTAAGGGTGAAAAATATTTATTCTGACTAGTGGGAAGAACATTACCCCTGGGTGGTGGAGGATTTTAAGGTGTGTTAAAAATAAGACCGTTCCTCTTTGATGCTGTACCTTAGTAAAGTCTGAGCTGTTTAAGTAGTTTGAAGTGAACCCATGGTGACGCTTAAGACATTGGATTGTAAAGGGTGATCAAAGGGCAAAGGTTTACTCTACACTTACCATATAATTAGTGATAGGAGAGTAGTTTTCTCATTATCACTATGTCTTTAATCCTTAGTTTCACATAATTTACTACAAACATGATGTTAAATTGGCCCGATTTGAAGTTCAGTCGTGCCTTTTGAAATAGTCTGTAAAACTTGTGTTATTATATATATATGTCAGGAGATGACAACGAAAAAGACTCAGAATGATTTTTAATTTTGTTGAAAAGCCCTTAACTGCAAAAAGTATCGACTAAAAATAAATATGTAAGAGCTGTTCTACAAAAAAAAAGAAAGAAAAAAAAGTTTCGTTTGTCATTAACTCTGGAGAGACCACGTCTGGAGAGAAATATGTGATTCATGGGCATCTAATCAGAACTTCAGTCTATAAATGCCCATCTAGTGTCACCGTACATTCAAATCTATGCAAATCTAACTCCTACGTAATGAGTCGTTCTCCACTCTGACTGTGAACTGATCCCGGCTCAGTGGTAAATCTAACATGTGTTTATGTAAATGATAAAATATCTCATTTGTCTAAAGACTGGTGTAGAATGTTAGATCACTGATAAGTTGTGTTCAGAAACAAAATAAAAACAAAACAAAACAAAAAAAACCCTGAGTGTGTCTAAGATTATGTCTTTGTGTCAATTCTGCAGTTTCCTGAGGGCACAATTGCTGTCTTTGATCCTCTTTTGCATTTGAATTTGGGATTTAAACATTGAAGTCATCATAACCCCGAGCAAAAGGCCCGTACTTTCACGTACCGTTTATGTCAGCAATACTTTTCTACATTTTGCTTTTCCTATCCCCTTAAATGCTACCTGGAAAAAAAAAAGACTTACTCATTTGAAATGTGTATTTAAATGTCACAGACTACCAGAACCTTAGAAATTTCACTGTCCTTTAAGATGGATGTTTGTGGAGCTGAAGCGGTTTTGCTGACGTGGAAGAACGTGTCTGTGTTCAGACTCACGTGGGTTATGACTTATTCAGAGAGTAAGGTTCTGATTTTAACAGTCATGAGGGCTGTCAGACCGATGAATTAAGCCACGCTTCCAAAGGAAGGGTATTCAATGAGACTTATTCCAGTAAATTCATATATTATCTCCTGTCTATTTTAGTGTGGAAACTAACAATTAAGCTTTGTTAGTTAGACAATTAGGCAATTAGACCAGATAATGTATTATGTGTTTTGCATACAATTACATATAAAGTAACATTCATTCAGAACAAAACAAAGCAAAAAAAAAATCCAAACAAACCAAAAAAAAAAAAAAAGAAAAAGGAAAGAGAGAGAGAAAGAGAGAGAGAGAGAAAGAGGGGGGGGTGTCTTTGGCTAATAGTCTACCATTTGGACTACAAAACCAAGCCTACGATTTAGCTGGATGTAATTTTGGTCTCAGAGCTTAAATATTATAATCCTCTAAACATGGATTTACATAATCCAATTTTGACAGTACTACCACGGAAATAGTAATAACAACAATTACAGTCGTTATTTTGTCATTCCCCCCGCAAAAAAAGAGGTCTGACAGAATTTCGCCCGAGGCTATGTACAGTTATTTTGACCAGTTCCCAATGCTGAGAAACAAAGTTAATCGTCCAACACAGCCTGGCATATAAAGACCTGGAATTAATGAACATTGCATTCCAAGAATACAACAGCAGATGCATCTGTTACAAAGGATTAATGTGAAAATGCTGAAAAAAAGAAAAAGAAAAAGAAAAAGAGAAGAGAGACGTCACCCAAACACTTTGAGCAAATATCCAAAACAAAGGCAGAGCTGGTGACGTCTTGTTTTAAAGACAGCAGACCATCAGCGAAGGAGAGATCCCGCTTTAGGCTCCCCTCCCTCAGTCCAGATGTTCAGATGGATCTGCGGTGTTCAGGGCTAACAGATGCTCCATTACATCCACTGTCATCTAACATCTCCTCCACAGAATTATAACTAGTCCATACTTTCTCCTCAGCACCTTAATAGGCTTAGCAAATAAAAGGAGGATTTGAATAAATCATGGCCAACGTTTTACTTCTTGGCCTGCTTTTCTCCTTCTCTCCCCAGACCCCATTTACAGACATTAGATTCCATTTTCTCTAATACTGACAGCTGCTTAAAATATTTAACCAATACTTACACAGCTTACTGCAAATATTGTGAAATCCTATATTCCACCACGCCTCATTGGAGTGTTTAATTAGGTATAAATGGACAAGTTAAATATCGTTATGTTCCCAAGCTGAGGATAGCATTGTATTCTGTCAAACTATTGTACTCAAAACAGTACTCAACACACAACCTAATCAGGATTCAGGTTGATACATTTACATATTAGAGTGAAAAATATCCAATCAGAATCATGCATTTATGTAGAATTGTAAAGTACAATTCGATCGGGGGAAAAGTCGATATAGCACTGTGGATTGTGGTGTTACAGATAAAGGAATCAAAACATATCTGTTTGTCTTGCTGTGCACTTCTGCTCTTATTGTACATCAAACTAAATTTAATTTTAAGTTTTGTTTAAACATTGTTAAAAAAAAAAAGCATCCAAAGATAAAACCATGTATGTGTCTTTCTGTACACATCATTCCGTGGAGAAACAAAAAAGCATAAATCATCTACAAAGGATTGCCCTTCCTCATTAAGAGTCTTAAAATGATAGATTTTGCACACCTGCTCACAAACTCAATCCATATAACATTCAGTGTTATTCAATGATATAGACAGTGCCATGAAAAAGTATTTACCCTGTTTCTAGTTTTATCTGTTTTTGCATCTTTTTGATATTGAATTTGGCGAGATCTCTTTTTTTGTTGGTTTTAGTAGTACAGGAAAGGAGACAAAAGAGACAAAAAAAAAGATATCAGCTCTGTTCTCTTATTTCTTTGGTGTGCATGGAAATTAAATGTGCAATTGTTAGGTGCGAAAATGTAACTGCTCCAGGTTAAATCAACCTAATTAAACTGTTAATTATGCTCAGCTGTTTGAAATCTTTGGGTCAGTCCAGTCAAATATAACTAACCAAGTTAAACCTGTATCATCCAAAGTTAATTTGGCAAAACACAGGTTCATAAAGCCACATTAAGCCGTACTCAAAAGAAATTCCCAAAGACTTCTGAAGGTAAGTCGTCGAAGCCTGTGAGTCTGGAATGGGTTACACAGTCAGTTCTAAGCCTGTGAACCTCAGCTTAGCCATGGTCACAGCCAATCAGTCAAATGGAGAAAGTTAGGACACTGGACAATGGACCCAGGAGGGACTGGTCTGTCAAAATCTCTGTATGAGTAAAGCATAAAACCATCAGTGAAACAAAACAGAACTGTAGAAACAACGTCTTTGAAGCTGTAGGCCTCTCTTGTCTCAGCTAAAGTCAGTATTCATGGCTCCAAAGTTATAAATATGCTGAAAAATGGGATGCATGGGAGAGTCTCAAGGTGGAAACTGCTGCTCATTAAATATAATATACAGGCTCTGGGCCAGTTTGCCAAAAAACACCTGGATGACTCTCAAGACTCGGAATGTACTGTGGACTGGTGAATCAAAAGTGGAACTTTTTGGGTGACCTGAATGCAATTATGTCTAGAAAGAACAAAACATTGCATTCCACAGTAAGAACTTCCTGACAGCAGTCAAGTGCAGCCATAGGAATTTGATGGTCCACGGACATTTGTTCTCCCTCAGGACCTGGAGAACTTGACATCGTTAAAAGAACCATGTGTTCTTCTCAATGTGAGAAAATGCTAAGGGATAATGTCCTGCCGTCCATACGTGAGCTAAATCTGAAACACAGTGGGGTCATGACAGTGATTCTAAACGTGAAAGGAAGTCAACACTAGAATAGTATGGGGAAAAAAAAATTAAACAAAGTTATGGAATGGCTTAGTCAAAGTCCTGAACTAAACCTGATTGAATTTATGTGGCAAGACCTGAAAAACCACACATGCCTGAAAACCTAAAAATGATTCTGAGCTTAAGCTGTTCAGCATGGAGGGGTAGGCCAAAATTCCCCCAGAGCGAAGAGACAGGCTCATCAATAGCTACAGCAAACATTTAGCTTCTGTCATTGCAACTAAAGGTAATGCAACTCGTTATTGACTGTGAAGGAGCAATTACTTAAGAGAGCTTCTCGGTGGTGCATTGCTTTTGTTAATAAATATATTAAATAAGTGTGGGGTTTTTTTTTGCAATATTTGCTTTACTTTGGCCTCTTTTATTTAATACTTGTCTTTGGTTGAAGATCAGATGAAATTCATTGACACACATGAAAAACTGAGAAAATCCAAGGGGTTGTGGCAGATACTTCATTATGACACAGTGTAGCTCTTTTGCCACCGTCACATCAGGCTCTTTGCCCCAGTGACCGGCTGGCGTAACGAGCAGCACGGCTAACGGTAAACAGGGTGACACAAGGGGACTGGTCAATCCCTGCTGCTGCACCAGAGCTGCGTAGCCTGTGGATATAGTGCCCACTCGTCCCGCCTGCCTGAGTGCTGCAGTGAGCCAGGGCATAGCAGTCTCTGCAGCCTCCCCCTGTCAGCCAGGCATCTGCTGCAGCCTGCCCCTCACCGCCCACACCCCCCCACCGCCGCTGCCCCACCTCCCCCAACACCCACCCCCCCCCCAGCCTACATCACCAGAGAGCACACGAAGTTTAAGCAGCCATAAATCAGCCTGAAGAGAATAGACATGTATTGGTATGATGACGCAGAGAGAAAGAAAGGCTTCCAATTAAGGCCCCTGAAAATGTACTCAGTTATAATTGGGATCGAGCTCATTTGCAGTAGTGTAGCGTGTATATGTCTTTAGCAATTCTATGTAGAAGACACTGAACAGCTAAAACAGTCCAGATAGACATAATTATCATGCCACTCTTCCCTGCCTGTGGATATTAGACCAAATTACTCTTTTTTTTTTTTGGATGCTAGTATTTCCCTTGATGTTAAATGCTCTTCTATATTTTATACTTCAATGTGGAAAATGACAGTGAAATAAAACAAATTATTCTCATGTGATATTTGGATAACCAAACTAGCTTGTGCTTGCGTTGTTCTCACCTTCCAGTTTTATTTACAGAAAAATGGTGATGCTGCAATTTAAACACTTTGCATCTAGACCTCTGTGAGGGCTTAAGATCAATAGTTCAAAATTAAACTAATAAATAACTGACTTTCAATGGCTTTGTCTCTTCTCTCTCTCTCTCTCTCTCTCTCTGTCCCTTTTTTCTTTGAAGCAAGGGAAATCACATGCATTGTATGAGCAGGTCTTGAACAGTGAGATACGTGAAGCGATACTTTACAAATGCCACGTTTTTAAAGCAAGTAGCCGCCTCACGTGGCTTGCAGGAACAGAGAGATTTACAATTACCCCATAGCCTTCTGTGTTGAACCCACACCATTTATAGCCTCGAGGTGACAAACAATCTTATTATGAGATTTAACCTCACCCCAACTGGACTTGTGGATCAGCATGCTTTTGGACAGCAGCTCTACCGCCAGCTCCGTCACTAAAAATTATGAACCACTGAAAATGGTCGTCTAAGATTGAGTCGGCTCCTCTATGACAGAGTACAAACTGCCCCGTAGCGGCGTAATGGAAACTCCTGACTTCTTCTCTGTTCGGAATACATAAAGACAATGAATGAAAGAGCTTTCAATTAGGGGTTCTGTCTTGAATTAATCACTCACAGTTTAATGGATCTTTGAGGCTCGTGCTTGACGCAGTGAGGAGCTGCGGCTTTTCGTATTCCGTGGCCAAGACAAACCTTGGATTTTCCGTCTAAATTCTACTTCCTCCTTCAAATTGTCTTGGGGTTCATGGTGACATAGGGACTCCGGTTTTGGTTCCAGAGAGACCAGAGGGCTCCTACTTCGCTGTATGAGGCTGGTAAGAGAAAATGTTTCAGAACGTGGCTAGGATAGTTACTCCAATGTGTTTGAGTGCCATCTGTAACGAAGAAAAACATCGATTTTTGTCAGCCAATGTTCTTGCGGGGTGCAATACTTGGTGCACGTACGGTTTACGAATTTCAGAATCTGACATTTGTAAATTATCCATTTGGATACTGCACAACGATGTGCGAGCAACAAATAATGTAGGCTCTGCTACTGTGCTTCTGACGGACTTGAAATAGCGGTAAAAAGTGGTATTTCAGTTACACAGTGCATCAAAAAACTGAGCCAAACTTAGGCTAAAAGCAGTCTAAACAGTAATACAGAGTATTAGCTGCATAAGCAATACATGTGGGGATAAGCAGTTGGTGAAAACCAAAAGGAAATATCAAGAGTCGCCTAATGTCATCTAAAATTATGAAAAATTATGGGATATCTCAAGCCCTTATGAGAAAATTCCTTTGAGAAGGGACGCTTAGAGGGAAAAGCAACATCGCGGTGGATAAGGAACATTACGGCGTTGCGCCCTCCAAACACATCTCTGTCCCAGATGTTCTAGCTTTTCGTTTTGTGTTCCTTTGCGGTAAAAACATAAACTCGGCGAGGAGGCAAACAGTACCGTAGGTCGCCAAAGGCTTCAGGACCTTGGACAGCTCCCGATCCCGCTTACCGCTAGAGTTCGCTTTCAGCCATAAAAATGTGCGACAAGCTTTTCCATCTCCCACTCGTCCATTCAGCGGACTCATGAATTACGTGAGTAATACATGATGCCCCTTTTACGCATGTCAAATGGGACTAATATAAAGTTAAATGAGTTGTTATGAAGTCTGTAAGTGACTGTCTGTCACGGTAATTGTTTATCGCGCGCTTCTGTCTTAATAGACTAACACGGCGCATCGCGAAACCTTTAACTGCACTCGACAGATTACTGTTCGGAAGCAAATTCACTTAGAAATAGAAAATGCCTTATTGTTTCGAAATTCTAAACTGTCAAACCAGTCAAAAAGAAAAAGCTTTGCGTGGCTTTTTATGTGGACGTATCTCTGAATGACTGCGTTTCAAATGATTGATACTGTAGATATGTGTGCAAGAGCGCTTCCTTCAACTTTTGCGTCATCTATCCCCGGGAAATGTTGTTGTAACCAAGTGAATATCAGGTACCAGATCTTCTTATGACTTAAAAAAAAACTTTGGCAACAGGGAAAAAGTAAAATAGCTCGTTTGCAAAGTGAAGGCGTGAATGGTGATTCCTATTCTGGGTCACTGAAACAATCAATCTTTTTTTTTCCACCTCAACATCACTGAGATACATACGAGGCCTCACCTCAGCAATCTCCCGTCCCCCAAAATGGATGGTTAGGTTACAGCATTTCTCAGGTTTTCTAATAATTATACAACTAAACATCAGTTAGACTAAAATGGTCATCCTACGAATATAAGAGTACATGGCTTCACTGGTAATCTTCCAGTCTGTCATAAAACTTAAGATTTTTCTGTGAAGACAAAATCCATATTTGGTGGATTCCAAGAGGCCAAAATGCACCTTCGTTGCTGGTGCTCGCTTTACAGCTATAAAATAAAGATAACTGAACAGTTACAGTGCACAGTTCATCAGAAACAAAACATTAAACTAACAGAGTTTTCTAGAAATACATACTGATCAGTTCTGTCTCTTCACTAACCCATTCAGTTGTATCCCTGAATCACATTGAGAACACAGTCGTACAAAATTAACTGGAACATGAAAAAGATGCAATTACATTTTGTCAGTGGAAATCTCTCTCTCTCTCTCTCTCTCTCTCTGTGTTTGTTTGTCTTTGTTAAGAGTCTCCTTGAAAGCTAGAACACTATTCAGTTCAAAAGCACGATGATTTGCACACTTAAACAAGATGTAAACTTCAGCACCTTCCAGAAAATGAGGTTAAAATCTTTTCCGCCTTTTCCGTTCTTTCGTCAGCAATTCGATGTGGTGTTATGACTATTGTTGACTTTTTTGAATGGAGAGTGACTGGATCTAAGCATGGCTTAAAACGTGGGGGGAAGCCCTTAAGGAGAGTTGTGTTGGTCTGAAAACACTCGAACATCATTTGTTAGCTACTTGCGTAAAGCAATGTCTTTCAAACGTGCGCGTCTCCGCTTGCCTTCGCTCTCTGTCTCTCTTATCTTGATTATGCAGCTTGAAGATTGAGTCAGCTGTTTTGTATGCAAGTTGCCTTAGCCAGGTTCTTTGTGGAGGAGAGTGCAGTCGTGCCGCGGATACTGAGAGTTACAGCTATACAAGATGGGAGAAGAGGAATGTAAGGCTATTTTGCTCACCACAGCAGGGCTGGACACGATAGGTTTAATGTGAGCAGGGTGACGTTCACATTCATATCACCCCCTTTTATTAAAAAAAAGGAGCACGCTTGCGTGCTCCTTTGACATAAGAGATTGCTAACTGCTGCTGTACGCGTCCCATAATTTGCCCTTAATACCTAAATCCTTCAGCAACAGAGGTAGCCGTCGCCGTAAGACACGTCTGCTGTAGGAGAAAGTGGAATAGAGCGCCACTGACTGAATGTTCCAAGTGTTAACGGACAGTTTTTGAGACGACCACCACATCAAGAGAGCGGCATCTTGTCTGATCACAGTGAATAGGAGGGAGCAAAAATATTGGCACAAACGGGAACGTCAGTAATAAAAGACAGTCGCTGATAAATTGAACGTCAGGCAAATCATACAATGCCCATCAAAATGTTCGTTTACTGAACGCAACGCTTGGAAAAAGACGTCTAAACCGCTCGCAGACTTCGGCACTTTCTTGAGATTCCAGATTGCACTGGGAAACAGTGAAACCTCCTCTTACTGGCATTTCACCATGTTATGTAAGTAATTGCAATCTCTAGAAGACTAATTTTACCCCTTATGTGTAAACAATTCGTTTCTTCTTTGCTCGTACTATTTAAGACAGTGTTAGGGTCAGTCTGAGTGAAGCACTTAGCATGCAACCATTGAATTCTTCTACTTAAGTCGTCTAAACGAGCTGAGTATGAGGTGACCGACTGACCGTGGTTCTGAGGTATCAAAACTTATGAGTGGAACTTTTTAGGGTTAATGTATTTTATGACCCATTCACATATGCTTCTTCATTTCAATATTTCAAGATCGTAAATGTTTTGGAGAGGCCAACTAATGCCCAATTACTTGGCATTCAACTGAACGTTCGAGCAAATACGAGTCAAGGTTGGACTTACTGTGACATACAGGTTTATAAAAGTTCATTATTTATATATATTACTTACACCATGTGAATTGACAAAGATACTTTTGCTACAAGAATGCCAGACCCTCTCTGATGTAGCCTTAAAATAATGTTTCGTAGGTGTGCCACTGAGTAAATTAGCAGTGATGTGAAGATGTCCTTGTAGAACTTTTAGCCATTTTGGGGAATAACAGCTTTTGCAAACCTGGTGAACTGGTGCACATGATCAGCACTCTTCTCTCATTAACCACTGAGGTAATATTCACCGTGTTTCTTTTCCACTGTGTTTACTTTCATGATTAAATCACACTAATGAATTTCAGACTCATACAGACTTCTGTTATTTTAAAACATTTCAGTTAGCTCCTCTGTATCCAGGATGTATATTTCGCCTTTTGCATTGACAAAAATTTAAACAAGAAAATGCAGTATAATCTCATTTAAAGATGCAAAGAATTATACAATAAATAAAAAAGATAGCTAAAAAGACAGTTAATTTGATGAATACCATTAAAGAAATATTCTGTTGTATGAGGAGAGGTGGGGCAAAGGTGATTATGCCTAATATTTAGTTCCATGTCATCACTTTATTATTCACACAACGGAGGTTAAATGGCATGCATTAGAGGGGGCTGTCCATGGTGCTGAAAAGCCTTTGAGAGGCTGGTGGATAGAAGTGGCGTATAAGCTTTGGTTCCTTTCCCTCCTTTGGGTTAAGGTGGGTGGGGCTTTTCAGAGATGTTTCTGGTTTACACATTCAGGCAGAAACCTCTTGATTTGAAAAGAATGGAAATGCAGCTGGTCTCCCTCCATGTTCATTTGGTAATGTACAAGGAAGTAGAACGTCCAAGGCAGTGGAATATACATTAGTGTGCTGGTCTTTTAATCTCACATCAGACATAGTCTTTAATGAACTGGTAATGAAGACAGATGCAGGACTTCAGATTAGCCACTTATTAGTCTTCTTTCTTGTTTGAGCATAGAGCTACACTGATGGAAGGCATTGTTCTGACAAAAGCCAGTTACGTCCATGGTTGAGGGCTATATTCACTGCGGCTACCTCAGTAAATGCTTGGCTTAGGACAAGCTGTGCTTGGGAGGTCTTGCCATTGGCAACCAAAGAGAACACTTAGAATGACAAGAACAAATCATGCCTACAATGTTGATTTAGGACCCGTACAACTGTCTGCATTCAGTAAGGAGCTGGAACTTGAAGATAAGGGTGAAATTACAAAGCTGATGTCCTTAAAGCCTTTGCCCTTGGGTATTGTTTTATTTCAATTTAGCAAAGCAAAGATGGGACAATTGCTGGGCTGTTATCTCTTTGGAAGGTACACAAATGGCATTAACAACTTCACCTTGAATCAGCAGCTTGTCTGAGTCATTAAGTATGGATAGCGATTATCGAGCATGTGGCCTACTCTCTCCCTGAGGACCATGTGTTTGCGTTTACTTCAGGGATTTCAGTGCAAATGGCTCAGATGACCTAGTTACTCTCAGGTGCATTCAAAGCAACTTGTACCTATTATAAAAAGTTTGATTTTTAAGGTGAAAACAACCTCAACAACAACAGCAAGAAGAACACAATTTGTTACTTCTTAACCTTCCTTGGCGTATAGTGTTGATTGTATGAGTGCAGATTTTCAGTATGACTTTTATACCATTGTCAGGGTTACGTTAAAACAAGAGAGGGTTGCTCATTAAAAATCCAAGTTCATTTGCATCAACAGTTAGACGTGCTGTGTTAGACCCTTATTGAATAGAGGCTTTGTCTGCTGCCAAAACCCCCTCGCGGAGGTTGAATTTTAACCAGCTACCATTCCGTTATTAATCTCCTTCGCAGGAAATTACTTTACGCAAGCCGCGTTAGGGCCGGCCAGCGGCTAGCAGTGGTGTGATGGACAAAATCCGTCAGTAAACAGGTACCGCACATGCAGCAGAGCGAGAGATATTGAATGCCCCCCCGCCCGCCTCCATCAGCACCACCTCCCTCTCTCTAGCTGTCCTCCCGCAAAGTAATTAGAGGCCTGGCTACGGAATAGCATGGCTGTATACCTGCAGGCCTGATGAGTGTGCTCTGTATGACACCCTCATAAAGCTTGCAATACATAACAGCTTTGTCAGTGTTCACTTTAGAGGCTCTTTCATTGATTGGGCCTTTTTTTTTTTTTGAGCATGTATATGAATTAAAGTATAATGCCAATTTATTATCATGAGTGAGGAAAAGGAAAAAAAAAAACAGAATAATGTAGAGTTTTATCTTGGAAAATATTTGCATGTTCTTTTGTATTGTGGTTGTAATTATAATATCTGAGCACTTGGCATTAGCAGGATAAAAGATATCATTGCCATTGAGAGAGAGAGAGAGAGAGAGAGAGAGAGAGAGTGGGGGTGTCTTTGGCTAATAGTCTACTATTTGGACTACAAAACCAAGCCTACGATATGAGAGCTCTTTGGAACAAGGAGTGGGAATGCATATCAGATGACATTAGTCCAAGACCTGCCACAAAAGAGCCGAGAAACAATACATTTTGCTCATCTCTCAGCTGTAATTTTGTCTGTGTTTTAGATAAGTAAAGCGGTACTTTCAACATCTTACATTTCTTATTTATGCATGTCAACACCATTCGTTTTCATTTCATCAGAAACACACACACACAAATACACACACGCGGACCTGCACACCCAGATACACATGCACACAGACACGTACATACACTAAAAAGAGCTCCTTTTCAACGATATGTTCTTATACCCGTCACTGTAATTAGTTCTGTTGGGAATTTCAAAACCTGATATAAGAATCATTTTGGGGTTCTTCTGCAGTGAAAATAAATTGCATGAAAGTATTCATGGGAAAGGTGATGTGTCCTTGTGTCTTTTATAAGAGATCACCCTGAAAGAAGAGAGATAGCGATTCAGCTTCCTTAACGCTGTCAATAAAACTTTGTGCATCTGGAACATAGGCCTACCTTGCATAATGAGATTAGACTTAATGATGAGAGAATTTGATCTTCCTCTTATGATCGTAAGCAAAAGCGAAGAGCAGATAGCTACATATTTAATACGCATCCCCATTCGAATCAGCGCATTAGCTGCCTTTCATGACTTTGCTCTTATCTTAAGCCTCTCTCATTGGTCGAGAGGATACAAAGACCTTTATTGAATTAACATATCACGCACTCAATAAACCAAGAGAATCCAGTCAGAGCCTGGGGTAAATGGTATAGACAGTCAGGCATGTGGGCTGAAGACTGAGGGGAGTGCATTTGCCCTCAGTAGGTTGCCACTGGGGGGGGGGGAGTAAATATAGAGGTGCCAATCCCCCAGCCTCTGATCGATATATTATCTCTATGTGAATGTCAAGTAGCCACACTCCTGTTCCTCTCGTCCTCTCCGCACTATAACGTTTTAGTCTGTTGGTTGGGGCGGGGGGACAACACGACCAGAGAACTGTTTTGAGTTTGCTAAAGCCGGCAGCATCAACAAGGAATGAGGGAGGCCCCCGCCCCAATGAAAACAAAAAAAAAAAAAGAGGAGAACAACCTTTCAGGTCACCTTTCAGTAGCTTTTGGTTGCTACAGATTAGAACTGGTTTAAAAGATCACATATTGGCAGTTAACTTTCCCTAGCTATCCAATTTTTTTTTTTTTATAAGAAATTTTTTAATTGAAATTCAATGGCGTCTTTGATTGATCGTTCGCATTTTTTTACTCTCGCGGACTGATGGATTTGAAAGGACATCTCATTATTCAAATAGGCCAGCTCTTTCTGATGGGAAGTATGTTTCGCGTTGGTTCCCAGAGCCAGACGCCAGAGAGGACCACTCTGATTAAAAATGTGCTGAACGGGAGTGCGAGGAGCAGGTGCCGTTTGACGGAGACAGCCAAACAGCCATCTGCTGTGGAATGTCGCTCGCCCCTGGAAAGGAGCTGTCTAGTACTTGCAGATCTGATTAATGTCTTTGTCTACCCAACAAAGACCATTTTGACAGATGTGAATATAGGATCTTGTGTAACACTGAAAATCCAAAGAATTCTTTTTTTTCCCCTTCATAAAAAAAACAAAACAGGCTGACAGAGAGCTTAAAAAATTACTTTATTGTATGTACATGAACTATGTAAAATTATACGGCAACAATGTGTCTTTTTTTTATTCGTGGCCAGTGTCCGTGTGTTTTCCTGCTCTCGTTAGAAAGATTCATTTACAATAACAGAGCCCGGTCTACTTACAGAAACAAATGATAGCAGTGCTTACGGTCCCTCTCTTTCAATTTGCTGTCGTGCCCTCCTGCTCGGTATATATGCATTTCATTCCAGGTAATCTAAGGCAACGGTGTACAAAGAGAGCACTCTCCTCCCTGTTTACTGAAAGATTTATCTTGTCCATCGGCCAGAATGAAAAAAAAGGGGGCAAATGTTTTACTCTGAAAGGACCACACACAGAAAAGATTGGGACGGTTCTCTGACCCTCTCTTTCAAGCGTCACTGAGGTAGTGACAGATGTGAGTTATTTGAAGACAGATATAAAAGATAGCTCATCCCCTTTGGAAATGCTGTATACCCACTGTTGTCTGTTTTACAAAGCTACAGTGGCAATAAATGAATGTTATTTGTTATATTTACATCTCCCTGTCAGTCAGAAAGTCAGGCATTGAAGTGGAGGAATACATCGCTCTTTTATCACACTGAGGTTCTTCTGTACAGGTGTAAATGGGCTGTTAGCAATGAGCTGTTTCTGCTCTTGAAAAACCTTCTATGAGCCAACACGGGGCTGTAAAAGTGACAGGTTGTACCCTTCATGCATAAATGACATCAGAAACATCTGCTTTGAGAAAAAAGGTCCTTAAGAGTTAAACGTAGCATCTGCTGAAATGACAGCAGACTGGCGCTGTCGTCCGCCTGCCCTAAAAACCCGGAGAAAAAACAAAAAACAAAACCTCAACTCTGCCCAGGAAGCGATGTCTCGATCTCTCTTTCGAATTCCGCTCACTTGGTTTGGTGCATGGAGTGGAAGCTTCTAGGGAGTGAAGGGACATGGCATTATTTGGCGAGACCTCCTGTTATGTACAACAAGATGCACTGCATCATGACAAGTGGTAGAGTGTGGCACCCGGAGAAACCTATGAGTGAAACCGCGCCTTGCTCTGGCGTCAAGGGAAAAAAAAAAAAAAACAAAACAAAAAATGAATGGCACATCTGATGGAGCCAGGGATGTAAATGGGTCCCACCATTGACACAAACAGGCACCATTAATATCCACTTCACCCGGGAAATTGGACTGAACCATGGCGAAGGTCAAGGCCTGAGGTTCATATGGGCAATATGCGCATTTCTACATTGCTAATGTGCAACGCTGATCTCCTGTTTCTGGTGGTTCCATTAAAGACCCCAAACATCGTTTAAAGTTCAGGAGATAATTAAGCAAAATGTCTTTTAAATTCTATCGACTGCAGATTGCGCCAGCTGCCAAGATGGGTTTAATGCATCTTAAGACTTTAAGGGCCTCTAAGCATTTCTGTCACGATGGGCTATAAATTTTGGTTTTGGCTGGCGGAGGCATTGTACTTACCTAAGTCGCAAGCATCTGCCGATAATTAAAGACTGGAGTTTGTTTTAAATCATTTATGTGATTCCTGTTTGAGAATTCTACTGATTAAAAACATTACTTTCATTAGTATTGCTGGAAAAATCAACTGATAGGAAGAACACAGAGAGACATTGTTACCATAGAAACTGCCACAAAGTTGGGAAAAAACATACTAGCGTCCACTTATCAAAAATGTGCCAATATTCACACAGTTTGTTGGCTAGTGTGTATGGTAACACTCTAATTAGACTGTCTTACTGTATTCCTCACAGGAATCATAGGCTGCTTTAGAATTTGGAATGGACACATTATATTTGACATTAAATTGAACTGTTAGTCATTGAGATTGCTAATAGTCACAAATTTCGAAGAAACCAGAAAACAAATTTAAAAAGTGATGGCAGAAGCTTATGTTTCCAAAAATATGTTATAATTTTATATTCAAATTTTTGCCAAAGCCTGTTATGTCTTTAAGTAATGGCAGAAATCCTCATTGCTTCAAAGATGGGGTCTTTTTATAAATCTAGCACACCTGGCGCATTCATCCTGAGACAATACACATGAATAGGTGTACATCATGTCCAAGAGTGTCCGCAATTTCTATTTCAATTTTGATTTGAGAAAACTTCTCCAGCAAAAAAAAACAAAAACAAAAAACCCAAAAGGACCTATAAACCTTGGTTCCAATGCTAGTGTGTCTCTCATTGTTTTGCCCTAGATTGTTACGACAATGTAGAGCAGAGACCAGCCATTTCCTGGAGAATGGCCTGTACGATGATGATCGATTGCAGAGTAATGAAGGTGGACATAGCATCGGGCTCTCAGGGCAACAACTTCACACGGCAACACCGACTGAATTAAATCAATTTAACTCACTATATTTGTGTGCCCTTAGCAATAGAGTCGATCTCTTCCAGTGCCAAGTCTGGAGATGGCTCTCACAGATTGCCAGACATCGCGATTCAGATTATGCTACAGCATTCATTCACCGGGTTTTTTTTTCTGTCTGTCTCTCTCCCTCTCTCTTTTTCATCTGTGGCCAAAACCCAGGTGCATTTTGCTATTTATTTTGGCAAGTGTGCTTATAACAGAAAAAGTCTGCCGGTGAGCTGATGGTACACAAAGCTTCGTGGGGGTTTTTGCTCATTTCAAATCAATCTGATATGGAATCCTCCTTTTTTTAAAAAAAAGAAAAAAAAGAAAAAAAGCCTATCTGTTCCAGACAGCTGGCAGAAACAGAGGTGCCTCCCCAACTGCACAGCATCGTTCTGACGCTCCACCTGTTGTCTCCTCACTCACTCATAAGGCCTCCTGCTACTCATTAAACAGTGAGGCCTATCAAGACCAATCAGGGCAGCACGCTGATCACCTGCTGCGAAAGGACAGAGAGAAAGAGGGGGAGGTAGAGACACAAGGATAGAGAAAGAAACAGAGGATGATATAAGGGTTAAAACAGAGAGAAAGAGAGAGAGAGAGAGAGAGAGAAAGAAGAGGAGAGGGGGAAAGAGAGAAATCATACCCTCGGGATGGCAGATTGGAAAGCTTGTAAGGTGTTATCCCAGAGATAAATATGGATATCCGTGTGAGGCTTGCATGTCAATTACGGCATCTCGTTTGGTTTTTTTCTGTTTTTGTTTTACGTGGGACCACCTGAGTCCGGGCCTCTCTGATGGCCAGTGATGTGAGAGAGAACGTCTTGCACATTAGCCAATGCTGCGGGAGAAAGCACAAAATGTAACAAAAAAAAAAATCTGTTCTGGCTTTTCACTTCAGCACTTGCAGTTTTACCGTGCCGCAGATGGTCCAGGCTTAAAGCCCATTCACGCCACCGATGATCACAGTAAAATGAATCGTAAAGATAATGATTTATTATTGGTGGAGTACTCACACTTCACAAAGGAATCGTGTGTAGTGCTTTATCTGTAGAATGGCTGGTTCGCACAAATGGTTGTTTCACCCACCAGCAGGAGGTAGAGACTGTGGAATTGTGTCTTACTTTTATTTTTGGTCACTATCAGACAAAACAAAAAACTAAATGAAACAAAAAGATAAAGATACAGTCCTGTTAAGTAGTTACATATGAAACATGTTTAATCATCTTTAATCATTAACAACATCAACTCTTAACAACATCAAAGCTTTGAGTTCATAAAGACAGGGCATCTCATTTATATTCCTGAAAAATCTTTGAAAATTTCATGGGAAAAAAATGATTTGAATAGTATTCCCAACCAAAGCTATCATTACTATACACCAGTGTTTTTATAATGACCATTGCAGCACTGAAACAGCAATTCTTTTGGCTTGGAACAATTTTATTCTTATATAATAGTTATCATTATTGTTACAGTCATCTCCAGTGTGTATGTGCCATTACAGAACAATGAGGCATACATCATAGGAAACTCATGTGTCAAGAGTTATATTTTTCTCTGGATTTTTCTTACAATACATCAAGATATTCAATAAATAACATGACAAAAATGGATATCATTTCGTATCTATCCGAGGAATTATCTGGAGAAATCTGCAAGTTTAATATGAAATCAAACTGTAGTGGGTGATCTTTCCTTTCCTTTGTATTTTATTCCCTCAGCCACAATGATCTATGAAAAGAAATCTCAAACATGATGTATTTATTGATTTTTCAGGATCATGCTTTTTGACCTATGAGGCACACCCAACCAGGGAACCACACACAAAAATGTTTTCTTTTTCTGTTTGCGTTGGTCCCCAAGGCCTGATTCACTCTGGGACAGAACACACAATAACGTGCACTTAAGCTTTGCAAATGGATGTCATAATCCAATACATTTACCAGCTGACTTCTCTTTACGCTCTCGTGAACTTGGTCAACTTTTATTCGAGCGACAGTCATTTACCTCTGAGATGTTTCATTGAATGTTATAATACATTGTAAGAGAAGTTTGTCTTTCGTCCCGTACCATGCTGGAAATGCTATCAGATCAAATCTACGGTACATTAACGGAGAAATCCCTACGGTTAGCTGATTTTTTTTTGTTGTTGTTATTACAGTTTGTTGTTGTTCCGGGACAATCTAAATGAAATGCTCTGAAATGCACATACTCTTCGGTCGGGCTGTGGGCAACCAGTGGTTTTACTTCTTACCGTGAACTCGGCCCTTCCTTAATTTGAAGCTTGGCCTAACGTGATTAACGTAACACGATTCACCAGATTAGTTTGGGCCTCGAGACCTTTGAATTAATCAACCCACACACTTTATCCACTCTCCTCCATATTTGTTGTGAGTATGACTTTTATTACCGCATTTGTGTAATAGGACAAATACACGCACACGCGCACCCATTGAGACTCTGGAGTGTATGAACTCTTAAGGCAGGCAGGCAGGCAGGCCGCATAAAGAGATGAGCTTGGACACATTAATCACACTATAAAAAAAAGGCAGAAAATCCAATTAATTCTCTTTGATATTCCAATAAGATCTGGGTCTGATTAAAAACTCTAATATCTTCTGACCACCATATAAATCCACATTACCCACATTCCACATAGAAGGAGCTGCTACACATCCATACAAGAGGGAGAGAGAGAAAGGTGGAGAGAGAGAGAGAGAGAGAGAGAGAGAGAGCATAAGAGGGAGAACTGCCATGGCTGCTGTTTAACTTAGCGGGCTGGCAGTCTGTTTTACAGATTTAGGCTGTATGTTTAAGTGTCTGATTGCATTTTCACAGTTAAATGCTTACCTGTGGTGGATGCCGTTTACTAGCAATGTACTTCTAATTAGAGCGGGTCGGCCGTTTGTGTCTCATTACTCAAACCACTCCGGCTTCAGTCGCTGTGTGGAACCAGTGTTTTTTCCATTTAACGGGCGCACACACACACACACACGCACACACACACACACACATACACACACACACATGCACGCACACACACACATCCTGCTAGAGCATCCAGTACCTGTCTCACTGTGGTGTTTGTGGGCAACAGGCTTTTTTCATTTAAGGCCGAGAAGACTGTGATATGTTTAATGGTGAATGGCAAAAAACACGCTCTCTTTACACAGTGCAAGCACATAGCTGTTTAAATATACATCAGGCACAGCTCTCAGGCATCTTCTGAGGATGCAAACCTGCCCCCCCTCTCCATTCCCCCATGCAGACTCCTCCCTCTTTGTTCTGACCGCCCCCCCCCCCCCCATAATCCCCCACAGGCCTGTTTCCCCAAACTGACCCCTCCCTCTGTCTTCAGTGCATATCTTGCTCCCCCCCCCTACTCATCAGTGGTCATGCTTCCTCTGTTTACATAAAACCCACTGGACAGAAATGAAACCGCCTGTAATGTGACACATGAAAGTTTCATTTGATCTCATGCCGCTTGAAGAAACCCTCTCCCCTCCCCACCTCCCACCACCATCAACTCTCTCGCTCCCCCTTTCTGGCCCCTCAGATTGTCAACATTTCACAAAGTAATCACAAATTCATCTAAGGCAGATTATTCTCTCATAAAGGCCTGCTTGGATTCAAACAGTAAGCCCTATTGGTTGTGAAAGCATATTACCTCACTTGTCAGTCATTCTCAGCATATCCCCCCATTAGTTGGCATGATAGAAATGTCTCCATAGGATATTGATATTAATGTGATTCTCTTTTTTTGCCGCCAAATTGGCTGTGAGCACTGTTGCTATGCGGACACATTGTTAATGTCTGTAAAGCGTAAAAGTTAATTTGGAACATCTGTCTCTCGAGTCTTCGCAATTGCCGTTAGGCAGAGAAACTTTGCATTTGCAAAAAGCCCAGCCCAGGATAGCATTCTACTCCTCACTGTAAAAATGACCAATTTACACAATACACAGATTTCTGAATACTGAAGGTAAACCATTGAATAAAGAGTGAAAGCAGCCATTTTAGTTTGTTAGAATTCTCCACTCGCAGGTTATTACGCAGTGTTCGCAAGCTAAGCATGCAACTGCTTATCTGAGAACTGTAAAAATGAGCTTAGCTAGCAATTTATTCACCTTACTTGACGCTACTTGTTAGTGAACTTGAGAAAAAAAAAACACTCCAGGTTATTCCCTACTCTCATCTACATTGCAGTGTAGAGCTCACCATCAAGCTTGTAGATCAATAAGAGCACATCATCTTCATCCTTTTGAATGATTCTTTCTGTAAGTCTTTCAGTGGCTGTGTCAGCCTTGAAAACAGAAACCATTCACTTTCTATCTTATTCGGAATTGAGTGTGAATATGGGACTTTATGGGACTGAAATGTATAAATGAACACCGTGCAAGGACTCTTCAAATAGGACAGTGTCATTGAAAATACAGTTCATTATTAATGCTGCCCATTGTTTTCCTTTATTAATACTGCCCATTTCCCAGGCTGAAAATGTAAGAGCCACATACAAAAAAGCAAATACAAGAATTAAAAAAAAAAAAAACCTGCTGTAATTGTACTTAAAACTATGTTAGGGTCTAAGAAACCTTTTTTTTTTTTTCAATATTTTCCATTTTCATTTATTCATTTGGCAGATCCTTTTGCCTTTTGTCCAAAGCAACTTGCAAAAGTGCCCAGGGAATACACATTTCAGTGTCAGAAAACACGCTGGACTGTGTATGGTTTTATTATTTTACTTATATATATATATATATATATATATATATATATATATATATATATATATATATATATATATATATATATATATGTGTGTGTGTGTGTGTGTGTGTGTGTGTGTGTGTGTATGTATGTATATACATGTAATATACTAAGGACTAAGTATAGTAATAAACCCATACACAATATATATAATTTCATACATATCTTTCAAACAAGTCCAAGTGGTCAGAAGATCTGTGCAGTGCTATTACACAGCTGGAGAGCCAGGGTGAGGTGCAGTAAAGTTAGTGGTTAAGAGGTCAGATAAATGTGAAGGAGGTGAGTTTTGTTGTATGTTTTGAATGTGTTGTATGCATCTGAAGAGGCAACTCGTTCCACCATTTTGGGGCTAGATGTGAAAAGATTGGAGATTGAGACCTTAACCTGTGCTCAACTGACATGGCTAGATGTCTCGCTGCAGAAGATCTGAGTGGACACCCTGGGATGTATGATGCACTTCTTCATTTGTGAATTATTGCTTTTATTTATCTAGTTATCTATTTATTTATCTATCTATCTATCTATCTATCTATCTATCTATCTATCTATCTATCTATCTATCTATCTATCTATTTATTTATTTATCTATTTATTCTCGCTTATTGTTTTCAGGAGAGCTCAACATTCTTGAACTATGTCAAAAACTTTCACCAATTTTTGGTGGATAGTCCCTAGACACCCAACCCACCCCCCCCCCCCCCCCCCCCCACCAAAATTTTGTCACTCCCAGCGTGTTGTGGTAAATTGCACTAGTCTTGTGAAGTACTACTGCTGTCAGCACTCATGTGAAAGGCATTGATGTGAGAGATTGCGAGAAACATAGCAGTGTTAGTAAGTTCTTGTGTATCTTGGGGGTTGTGAGGTTGCAGCACAGTGCAGTGAGTGCCTGTGTGTCCATGGAGGTGTTAGGTAGTCTGTGGCCCATGTAAACATCATGTCTTGGCAACTGGTCAGCGAACAGCAAGAAATCTTGGCCTGGAGCCTTAAGGCTGTTGCAGTTTCTTTTAGCGATGCTGTGTATGGCTCTTTGAAAAGTTTCTGTCCCTGAGGTTAAATGCAAATCTTAAAATATTCTTTCTCTCTGTGTGCTTCTAGTATACAGGTGCCATTAGGCTCAGTCAATGCGTAGTAAACATGTGCGTATTGCTGTTTCCTCCTCTGTTTATCTCCCCCAGTTCTGCCTGCTTGGAGCCTGAAATAAGCTCTTCAGAAAGGACATAAGTGAAAGCACTCTCTCTGGATACATTCCCTGGGGGCCCACTTATCATCTCATAGCGCTCAATAAGGAGAGAAATACGTGACTCTCCCTCCATCATACCATCAAAGCTGACTTTTGATTTTGGCGAAGTCACAAGCTAGTGCCGAGCCCTTTCAGTAAAAAAAATAAAATAAAATTTAAAAAAAATTCAAAACAAATCTTGGCTTGCTTCGTTAAAATGCAGTGACCATGAAAACAGTTTGAACATTTTTTCCTTTACTCAGCAGGCATGCAAATGTACCCTTAAAGATAATGTCATTCCTCAGTAGCATTTCTGAGACTGATGGACAAGTGAGGTTATAAGGCGTACTGCATTGTCTCACAATTGCATCATCAGTATGTGTTTTGAGACTGTCATCAAGCTCAGAGTGGACCGAATAGGATAACTGAATCAAGTCATTTTCATAGCCTAAAATAGTGTTGTATTCTGTGCAGACTCTTGCATAATCCCTGGGAGAATAGAATTGAGCTGTTGTTCCATCCACATTTTAGACAGTCAAGAGAATTTGTTAAAGAATTAATAGAACTTTTTTTTTATAGTGAGCTGTTTTTGTAGTTTATCATGTCAGTGGGTCAGTGGATTTGGGAAGCTAAGTGCTAACCTGTAACACAGTACTTCTAAATGTATCCCTCTGCCTGCTTGATTAGGACTATGCCATTTCAACAACTTCCCTTTAGCAAGAGCTTAAGGCTTGAATGTTGGAACCTTAATACAAGAATGTTGTACTCTACAGACTAAATGGAAGAGAATGGACTCTCTTGAATTACATAACATGGTATCACAGTAGGAGCTGGACAGAATCCAGAGGCAGGTGTAAAACAGCAGTGAGGCAGGATGTGTGTGTATGTGTGTGTGTGCGTGTGTGTGTGTGTGCGCGTGCACGCACGTGTGTGTGTGTGTGTGTGTGACTCCCACTGCATGCCAGGCCGGCTGGAGATCTGTGCTCCAATTGCTAACTGGCTCATCCAGCTCAGATCGCAATCAAGACATGTGCAGATGAGTCAGCCAATCACGTTTTGGGCTATGCCCATCAAGCAAAATGATGCTATCTTACACAAATGCTAATTTTGAAGAAGGAATCGGTTTCCTGTCATTTTGAAATATTTCACTCAAATCATTAACAACTCCATCCGCTCATGCAAATGGTACTGCAGGTTTCTCTCTCTCTCTCCCTCTCTCTCTCTCTTTCTCTCTCTCTCTCTCCCTCTTTTCACATCATTCACATTTTAGTTTATGAGCAGATGGCTGGAGGTCTTGAAACAGAGCATTTAAACACAGTTTTGATCATTGTGCAGATTTGCTTCATATTATTAGCAATCTCACTGTTTGCTCTGGTGAGTCTTTATGTTACATAATACCTGCTGTTATTGCTAGCTCTGAGTGCCTTTGATTAAATTGGTATGGCTGCAGCTGAGTATGTTTGTGTGTGTGTGTGTGTGTGTGTGTGTGTGTGTGTGTGTGGTTGTCATCATGTGGCAGCACTGAGCTGTGAGCTGTAAGCTCTCTCCTGCTCTCGTCTGAATTACCTGTCCAAATCGATTAGAGGGACTCAGCTTGGATGGGATCTTGGATTTTCTTGCCTTCAGAATTAAGATAAGCTCCCACCGCGCTGTTTGCCACGGCCCTTGTTGACCCTCCTTGAAACTGCGATGTGGGAAACGTAGTTCCTCCGCGAGCCTCTCTGTGCACCTCCCTGCGTCTCCGCATGGCTCCATTACAGCTGCTTCTCCACTTCTTAAATGAGTCCCTGATCCTCCCCTCCTATGCCTCCCCTGTTTTTCTGTAATCGCCCTCGTCTCTCTTCTCTTCGGTGATTGTAGCCTACCCTTTCCTCTGCTGTCTGTCCTTCATTGTCATGTCCAATGAGCCTCTGTGCTGCTTGAATATACACCCCCCCCCCCCCCCCCCACCTAATTGAGCATATGAAATTGGTCACAAAAAAGGTCTGGCTAAACTGAAAAATGGTCAATTAGCATTTAAGTACATAATCTAATTTGTCGTTTAGTCAAAAAGTAATCCTATTTTACAGTTCCTTTAGATTACAGAGCTGAGTGGCAAAGTTAAATGCACTGTTAGTGGCAAGCTGACACCTTCAGAACCCACAGACACTCACAAAGTCTTTGCCGTATCCTCATTTTTAAATTCGTTTTTAGCATTTCATTGATATTCTGCACGCCCAACTAGATGGTGTGATAGGAATGGTGCGATGAAAAACTGATAGGAAAAGTGTGATGATTTTTTGGGATTATCCATGTGTGACTCCGCGTGAAGTGATATGGATTTGGGAGGCAGGAGTGCCATTGTTTTTCTCTTTCTTGTCTTTCCAGTCGCTGGCCTGCAGCGGACACTCATCGTATTCCGTGTCTGCCCATGTCTCGTTTCCTGGTAACGTTTACTCTGAAGGGCTTTATCGCCAGGTCTTTCTAACACAGCGCGGTAAAACTAAAGTGTCCTCGTCGAGCGATTTTGTTACTGTGCTTATCGTCCTCTAATCCCTGGTTAATCCCATCGTCTTCACTACGACGCTACAGCCAATCCCAGGCGTTTGAGCATTCCCGGACAAACTCCCTCTATTCCTGACCTGTTCCCCCTTCTGTGTCAGAACCTTTCAAAACACAAACAACCTGGCTTTTATGGACCTCTAAGTTTATTAGTAGGGAGCAAGCAGCAAGGTGGTCAACATATCCCCTGTTTTCTCTCCTGGGTGACTGAGCATCCCAGAAGAACACGTAAAGATTCATGAGGTCTGAGAATAACAGCTCCTTAATTGGATTCATTTGGAGTCGATCATCATTCTCATTAGCACCATTTGTGCACAGCAATGTAGACTCATTCTTTTATTGCCGTTCATTGCCTCCCCTCTTCCCTCCGGAAATGTACAATTATCTTTTGTAAATGAATTTCAGCCTCACGCGGAATCGCAGCCAATCACCGGAATGCGGTGGCCAGCCAGCACCATGCTAACTCGCCACTGAGCTTTTGTCATAAAAAAAAAAAGAAAAGGAAAGAAAAGAAAAAGCGCGCACAGCAGGCTATCTTTCATTTACGTTGCATGCATGTACATCTAGGTCAGGAGGAAGGTTCGAAAGCATATGGTTCTTTTCATGTTCGCCTGCCTCTAATCCCTTTAATCCAATATTTGTCATGCTTGCAGTGGAGTGTAAGTATGTGAAGGTGAGGGAGGAAAGAGGATGGTGCATGGGCTGGAAACTGGACGAAGAGTCTGACGTTATCTTATCGGGAGCCGACGTGGTTCTCTGCGCACACACCTCCCCCCGTGACCGACCCCGACCACCCCGCAGTCGGTACGCTCTTGTCAGTCAGACCAGAAATCTCCCCCCTCGGATACTGTGCTGCAACATCGGTCTTTCTCTGGAAAACAGTCATAACTCTTGAGCAAAAAGACCCATCGCCCCCTGGTATGACTCTTAAATTGAATATCACTCAGAAAGTCATGATCCTGCGAGAGAGAGCACATCTTCTCCATTTTTTTTTTTTTTTTTAGAAGGTGAACGGCCAGCAAATCGTAGTCATGTACCTGCATCGGTTTCCTGTAAATTAGGTATTGATTTCGACATTTAAAATGCATTGCTCAAAAAGGATTCTTGCATGCTATAAATGAGTGTCTCCCCTCGCACGCCCTGGTAATGGGCAATGCTGATAGATTTATACAGATGAAATGTGAAACAAAATAATGTACGATATTACGTTGGCAGGATCGGGCTTTCTCCTGGTTGCCATTAGAGGCCATATGGTCTCTGTGCTGTCAAGCAGCTATAGTGTCCTGTCCCCTAAGGCACAGAAAGCCATGTCAACAGTACGGGGAGAAGTTGCTCTACTGTGAAGTTGTCACACTCAGACAGCTTTACCCTTCCACTTCCAGATGGAACAGTCTGAACTTTTGGACGCAACAAATAACCCCAGATTTGTCGAAACCTCAGCTGACTCGAAGCAACGTAGGCTGCATACCTTCCTTCCAGACAAAAAAACTGTGGGAAGACAGACATCCCTCTTAAGAGCTTAAGACATGGTCATTCGCTCTCTCTCTCTCTCTCTCTCTCTATCTCTCTGAGCCAAAGCTTCAGTCAATCATAATTCAAAATAGCAGACATCTCCGCAGTGCTCCTTCACTACATTATGGTGATAGACGTGTGTCAGGTAGTGAGCCTCGGTGTCGGAACGGCCAGGAATCATTCGCTGCCTAACATCTCAGCTCCGTAATGGATTCCAGTGGTGGAAGATCTAACGGGCAGAACTGGGAGTGAATGAGCTGCCCTGCTTACTGTTACTGGATGTGCTGAGCTCTTGCAGTTTACCTGTCTTCCCAGCTGAAATCCATCACCCAATATTGCCACCACTGAGTAACAGCAGAATCATACAGACTCTTTCTTGTTCTTCCACCTCTGTCCTTAATATCCAGGGCTAATTCAAGATTAAGGGTTAATTTATATTTTTGATAACTGTGTAATTTTGATCAGTATGGCTTTTTTTTTCATAATACATATTTTAATCAAAAAGGAAATGATGATGTCTTTCATGTATGACATCAAAGGAGCAAAGAACAATATTGACTTTGCAAAGTCACCCTGTCTTTTTTCAGCAAAGTGATTTTGTTTAAGGAGAAAAGGCTGACATGACAATTTTTTTTTATTATTATTCAAAGTATAGTGTTGCCACAGGATGCATCAGTTTGAAAGGGAAGATCCAAGATTGTTTTGTTTAAAAGAGACTTCACAATGACATACCGTGCCCGTGCAATGACTGCCTGTAAATAAAAAAGAGGCCACCCTTAATCAAATAAAACTGTGCCTTTTTTTTCAGATGAGGCTTTCAAATAAAAGTAATGCAAAAACATCAACACATCTTTTACCAAAAGGTCAGCTGTTTTCTGTCAATAAAACATGAAAACAAGCAGGACACAAGATTGTTTGCGTAAAGAGCATAACACTTTGAAAGACAGACTTGTCTTCAATAAACCCGCATAAGAGCTTTTTTTTCTTTTTCTTTCAGTATACTCACTCAAGACTGTGTTATCAGAAATATTAAAATATTTCGGCGGCCGTTTAAGTATTAATCTTAATTTGGCTCTGCGCGGAATGAAAAAAAACCAAACAAAACAAAACCAAAAAAAAGACCCAAAACAAAACCCTCCCAGTCCTTGCATGATGAAAGATAAAAAAAAAATCCATTTAGAGAATTTGATATTTGCGACTTCTAACTGCAAGCCAGCATGCATGTAGATATCTTCAAGGGGGCATTTAGTTCATCATTGGGCTGCTAAATTTCAGGCTTATTTACTGATTGCAGGCATGGGAAAATAATTAAATGAGAAAACACCAACTGGGCTCTCATTAGACAGGCAAGCTATTTGTGTGTGAGAGCATCCTGCTGGCTGTTGTAGGAATAGCACATTTGTGCGTTCATTGTTCTAATGAAGTTGGCACTGGCCACACGGTGCCAGTGGACTGACAAATCACTGAAGGGACCTCAACTAAGTAGAGCATTTTCAAAGCAAAAACACGCCACATTCATTACCAGACAGATCTGTGAGACGGGATGAAAGTCTTTCTTGTTTGCCAACCTGAGGAAGTGGCCAATCCTCTGCCTCGATATATATTCCAGGCATCTGCCCTTTCTCATTTACGCAAATTAAGGATTGCAGCACAGACAAAGACAAAAAAAAGACCAGTCAGTGGGCTCGATTCAAACAACCTGTCCCAGCACTCTCCATAATCAGCACAGAAAAGACAGCAATTCAGACATTACTACAATAATGATTTATTAGGAAACTCATAAGTGCTTTTTGCTGCATGTTTTGAATATGCATTTTTATATAATACAATAGAGGTGCATAGCACTATTCTACTTTACGTTTCCGCAGTGTTTTGCCGTTGTCTGAGCGCTGTTGAAATCGGGCCAACCATAACCGTAATCGAAACCAACCAGATTGGCCATGGATGCCATTTGAGACGAACAGGCAGTTGCTGATCACTGTTTGCTCCTATATCATTGTTTTCTATTGAAATCTATAAAGTGTATAAACTTATACAATGTTTCGATACAGTTTCCAAAACAAACAAACAAACCCCAAAACAAAAACAAAAGGCTAAAGAAACAGAGTGTTGGAGTGTCATGCTAACCCCTCAGATGAATAATGCAATACACCATCTTTTTGTACGCCTAAGAGTATTTGAAAAAATTACATATCATTAAAGACCAGCTTTAGCAAACTGGAATCAAATAGCAGAGCTTCAAAGGAAAAGCAAACAGTTTAAAATAAAACAGGAATTTAGAAAATAATTAGGAAGAAAACAATAAATGCCAGTGATCACGCGGCGTCTGTAGGTCATCTGCTTGGGGAGAGATGTAATTAACATTTTTTTTCTGAATCATTTTAAGCAATGGTTCCTAAACTTAATTATTCCCAAACTGGCTAGCCTCTGACCATACTACTAAATTAGCAACCACAAAACGTACTTCCCAACAAGACCAAACATGATACTTTCAAACACAACATTTTACAGTAATTTAACTCTGCCATACAGGCATGTCACTTCTACCTGCCAGCAGAGAGAGGGGGGGGGGGGGACCCCGGACCCCGGACCCTGGACCCCGGACCCCGGACCCCGCTGTTGGTACGTCAGTGATAGTGCGACAAACATCCCCCTTCCTGAAACATAAAGTGTTGAGTGAATACAACCATCTTGTTGTGGGATGATTAAAAAAAGCCCCTTTGGTCTAAAGTAAAGACTGCAGCTCCTCCTCCATTCCTCTCATGCTCTATCACATGTACCACGAGCAGACGCTGCTGTTCAGGCCCATCCTGTGTATCTTGGTATATATTAATATGACATGTCTAGCATAAGCAGGAATACTTGGTATAGATTTTCTATGACATTCTATGACTGATTGTACATTGTTATATGTTCTGTCTTCACCCTTCTTTTGTCTGTACAACTGCGGCAGTCATAAACTGGTTTATGCAAAAAAGCTTAATTCATTTACTGATACTGTTGGGGGGGGGGGGGGGGGGGATCAATACAAGCTTTAAATCTTCAGGGGTGTACCGTAGAGGGGAAGGAGTCAAGAACGAGAAAGTGAGACCAACTTCACAGTGGCCCGGCATTCAGAGCAGTCTAGTTGTTCTTAAGCCCCTATTTAATTCCATAGTGCGAGGGAGGTGTCCTGACTAACACCGTCAATCTTAGGTACGAGAGCTATGGAACCGCTCATACCGCCGCCAGCTGAGCATAGATCTAAAACAAGTTCAGTTCCATGGTGATTTTATGAAGTGTTTGAAAGATGGGAAATCTCTCACCCTGAGTGGAGGCAGAATGTGGGGAACAGCAGTGTCTCTGTTTGGCAAGCGGAGTTCTCAGGCAGGTAACATCTCAGGAAAAAAAAAAAAAAAAATCACATTCAGAAACACACTATCTCTAAGCGCTACTCTCAGAGCTTTTCATGAATAATGCAATTGTTTGAAAGAAAAACATTTGGACTACCCCAGAGCAAAGACAAATGCCTTTTAAGTTCTATTTCATATTACTTTACTCAGGTGAATTATTCATTGTCTGAAGAAAGATTTGCGTGACAATCACGACAAGGATTAGATTCATGCTGTACCTCTTGTGTTCACCAGGACGAGTCTTACCTCACACAACACATTTCTCCCTGCTTTGTCTGGACCATTTAGCAAGAAGCACTTTTAGAATCATCTGAATCTATTTTAAAAATCTGTTCCACTTAGAGTTCCCATCACCACTCAGTTTAGCTAACGCTGCGACCGTGGATGAAGCACCAGAAAGTTTAAAGAATTATTTGCAGTAAATCTTCATAAATGTGTTTTCTTTTGTGGTTGTGTTATATGGAGAAAAAAAAAGAAATTACAAATCAGCAACCTAAATGAATTATTTAACTTGATCAATTATGCATGGGCCGAAGAGAGTGAGCATGGTCGCGAAAGGGCAAGCAGTGAGTGAGTGTGTGTGTGTGTGTGTGTGTGTGTGGGGGGGGGGGGGGGGGGGGGGCGAAGAAAGACAAGAGTTCATGGTGCTTGTGTCACGGCCAATTACAAATTGCAATAGGATGAGATAAGCTGGAATAGGCAGACAATGAATAGATGGTATTTTATTTGTTTTTGTTAATAAACAGGATACTTTATAGGTTTGGCCGGGCTGCACAGGTGCCCTCTGGAATAGATGCAAATTATCATATAATCAGTGGGTTTACAAGATGGTTTGGCTTTCGATGTTGACTTTGATTATCTAGGAACATGACCATGATTTGTGGCCGTAGACAACCTCTTCTTCTTCTTCTTTTTTTTTTAAGCGGTCACGTCCTTGTTCACTGTGTATAAGCGACGTCTGCCGCATTGCAAGCTGACAAAGAGAAGCTCATCAGTCTTTTCTTGAGTCATTGATTGGCATTTCATTGGTCTAAGACAGAGGTTCGGTGGCTTCTGATTGACACTGCGGGAAGTTCTGGTCTGGGCGCCGCCTCCAGTGGCACAGTCACAAAGCTCCTAATGAAGAGGACACACTGCATGCGCACGCACGCCATGAGCCAGGAGGAGGGAGAGCAGAGCAGGGGGCCAGGGAAATGTGCCGTCAACATCCAAACAAAGAATTGTTTGATTTGTAGGGTGAAAAAGCCACGCTGTTCAGAGGCATCCTTCAAACGATGTGCTAGATTCCCATCAATAGATGTAGTTTGTGTCACTGCCATCATCTTGTGTTTTGTTGCCAGGAATGGAGTATGTTTTTTTTTTTTTTTTTTTTTTTTTTTTTTCAGAAGTGTGTGAAGATCTTACTATTTCTGCCACTCTGTTCGGTGCATTTCTGAGTAGCATGACAGACAGCGTGTGATATTTTGCCGTTGTTTGTGCAGCTCACAGTAATTGCTTCCTTGGAAGTTTGCAGGAGGCGGTTGAAATTTCTGAACTGGAGGATATTTAATTGCAGAGTCCAAAACATGTCAAACTCTTACCTCACCAGAGGCACTTTCACATCACTTGCAGAAAGCGTTTATGAAATGAATTCTGCATGATCTGAGCTCAATCGACAGGTGCATCTAAACTCCTTTTCACATAAATAAATAAATAAATAAATAAATAAATAAATAAGTAAATAAATAAAATTAGTTGCTGTGGCACAATGCACAAATCGATTTTGAAATTATTTAAATTATTCAACTGAACAACAAACAGCATAATAGAGCGATTGCTGACAGCAGTGGTTACATATTAAGTCAACTACATCAACTGATGTACGATAGAATGCATTGATGGCTATACTTCTGCCAGGAATATGTTTTCTTTTTTTTTTTTTCCAGCTCAACAAAGTAATTTCCGAGAATGGACTTGCGCTGTTATGAAGGCTTTGTGTAATAATGTTTCATTAATGTAATGGCTTCCATTTCACTAGTTACATTACTGATACCAAATTAAAGCCAGTGTAATAAAATCAGAGACCAAAGGCCACAGGGACAAATGAAATTTAGTTAGCAATATCATGGAGTTCACTATTTCTGTTAAAACGCTTGGTCAATGCAGCAAAGCCGGCGTAGTTCACTGCTGCCTCATATTTTGAATATGAATGTGATATCAGCATTCATAAACTGTGCGAGACCTGCATCAACAGTGCCTCGTTAGCACTGTGAGTGTCGATGAACTTTATGTGCCTCGGTGCTGTTGGGGTTTCTATGCTGGTCTGTGATGTTAGACCTCTGGCTACACATGAACACTGGCTGTATCAGATCCACAGGTGTGTTACTGGTTCCTGTAAGCCCGTTTAATGAATCCACAGTGACAAGACCATTCAATAGAGAGAGAGAGAGAGAGAGACGTTGACAAATGCTCAGGGTGCTAACACTCCCTCCAATGAATCTATCCATTATTGAGTGTTCTCAGCATGCATGGAGAAAACAGACAGCACTAAACCTGCATACTTTTTTTTTTTATTATTTCTGTCATTGATGCGTGGATTCCATTATACTTCAGTTTTTCCTATGTTGTAGGGAGATGAGCTTATGGTTACATTATTAATTGCTTATTTGTTGAAGACATGTGACACAGCTTAAAAAAAAAAAAAATCACACCAGGTAGAAATGCCCGATCCTTCGCAGCGTGACAATAGTGTGCCTCTCTGACCTTTTGTCAGTCCCTCTCTCTTCTTAGGCCATTTTGAAGCGTTGAGATTAAGTTGTGCAAGGCTGCTTAACAATCATTAATCCACAAACATATTCCTACCTGCCCAGAATAAGCACATTATTGTCATGTCAAATGTTACGTTTTCTTTTCTCAGACAGCTACCGCTTGCTAGTATGTATGTATCTCAGCGGCGTTATCCATATGAAAAGCTTTCGCTGCATCTATGTCTCCAAAGACCATGCCCGGGAGGGATTAAAAAAAAAAAAAAAAAAAAAGCAATTGCGTAAAGTGGCAGAACTGGGCGCCTTCTCCTTTGCTGGGAGAGATACGTGCGGTCCTGTGTATCAAGCAGGGGTTCCTGTCGGTTATATAGTCAGAAAATGACAGCTCGCATGAAACTTAATGAGGAGACGGGCAGATGAAAATGCAGTGCCCACAAATTCATTTTCCACATATTACGAAAGGCGAATATTCAAATAGGCAAAAAAAAAAAAAAAAAAGGAAAAAGCAAAAACCTTTTGCCGTGTCCTCAGACCTGGGGCAGCTTAGCAGAAGAAAAGAGAGTTGGGTGGGTCCTGGCCTTACCTTATGGCAGCTGGCGGTGTGACTGTGGGCTCTGTGTTTTATAGGTAGATGAGGACGAGCTTGTTAAGCATGCTCGTAAACACCTTGCTCTGCACTTTTTCGGTCGTCGTGCCTCCCACGGAGCAGACTGCAGCATCCTGCTTGTTGAACACAACCCTAATCATTAGACGTGCCCTGAAAAACGGCCTGGCCGAGATGTTTGTGCCCTGCAACCTTGTCTGTGATGTTAGAGAGGCAACCTTGTGAACTGAGCTTGAAATACATCAGGTTTGTATTCAAAGTTTTTTTCCAAGAGGACCCGCTCGTCACCCCTTCCTGCCTTTGCGCTCAGCACTGTGAAACTTACTGGCATGCAGCGAGAAACCCCTGGCCAGTGCTTTTAATTTGTCGACTGTATTCATTTTGGTGAATGGATTTGGAAAGCGTCCTGTCGTTGGCTCTCGTGCTCTGCCTCTCTTGACATCCGTGGAAAACGTTCGGAGCACATCAGAATGCAAACTGGGGCTTTACAACTTGATCCCTCCACCCTCCCAGGACTGAGGCCACACAAGGCCCAGGAGCAGCTGTCTGTAATAGAGGGCTGGCATTATTTCCCCCAGCTGTTGGCCTGACTGAGCAGAGCTCTGCTTGTTTCAGCATGGTTTCAGTTTAGAAAACTTCCTGTTAAAATCCGTGCTCGACGGGGTGACGTCGTACAATGGTGTTTACATCTAATCTGTCATGGACTGCGGTGTAGGCTTCTGTTAACAGATGTGATGGTTCAATTGTAATTAGAAAGCGAGAAGAAACTGGCCATTTGGTCTTCTCAATAGCATTTTGTGGTGAACTGAATATGAGCGATTTCTGTGCTTACTCATTCAAGATGGGGGAAAAGATGGGTAAAGGACACTTCATTGTTCTCGAAGTTAAGCTTTTGTGCACTTGTGTGAAGCATATAGAGTAAAAATGTTCAGATTTTATCGGGTGAAAGAGGTGGACTCAGCATCTTGTGGGTTATTCAATAGAGCTCCAATGGTCCCATTCATTGTCTTCTGAATTACCTCAGCTGAATTAGAGTCCAGCAACACTAACGGCCACGATGACAATACTTATCTCTGTCTATTCCTGGCAAGGCCGTTGGTTGACTGAAGACATGTTGGGCCTTTGTTTCGTTCTCAGCCAGAGATTATCAGGCCCTATTGATCTAAACTGAACAATCTCAGAAAGGTACTAAACGTGCTTGCCTCACTCCACGTGTGAGGAGATGAAATGCTTGGGTGTCCTCGCGTGTGTCAATATGAGGCAGACAAAGGCATTTTTAGTTGCAAGTATCCTTGCTTTGTCAAGCTTTCCCAACACACACGGAAAGGTACATGAGAGATCCCATGCATAATTCATGGAAGCAAATGCTAGCAGATTCTGCCACCAAGCTTAAGGCTATAAACATTTAAATTAAATAAGATGGAAGTGGAAAAAAAGATTTAGCCCATTACATCCACAGAGGTTAGGGAGCTAAACAACAAAAAGTTAACCCTTTTAGGGTTATTGTGATTTGAACAGTACCGGTTTCAGTCCATGGCATCTGAGATGCTAAATGGTTGTATATCAGGGTGTGAAGGAGCCGTTATTGGTGTCTGCATGGAACACAAAGTCTCTAAAAAACGAAGCCCCAAGAGGACTAAGGATAATTAGTGCCACTTTTGTTTTCTGTTTCCTGATTAGTGTTGCTCCTCTCACTTTTACAACCGTAGGGGGGACTTGAGAGGAAATTAACCCTCTGCATGGCACTGTAAATACATAAATATGATATGTATTCATGTTTAATTAAAAGCATGCCGAACATCAAGAAGTCTGATCTAAAAATAGATAAATATCATTGTGTTACATAAATTATTTTGCGATTAAACATTCATCAGAAACTCCTGATTCTTCTTAAAAGTTTGTGGTGTTGCTGCTTTCAATATAAGCTCTGTTCCAGAAGGAAAAAAAACAAAAACAACAGAAAAAGCAGTTGTTTTTCTATTTTTTTTTATTGCAACTCTAAAAAGTTTATTGCAGTTGGGTCCGGAGGCTTGATAGTGTCTAAAACATTGCCCTTTGATGTCTTTGAGTTCAAAGGTTAATCGATTTACTGGCAAGTGCTTTACACCCATCATACTAAATTTATAGTGTTGCCACGGAATCGGCCATGCCGGCTTGTTTTTCAAAAGCAGTGTCGTATGAAGAGTGCATGTCATCTTCTTTGTATTACCGTTTCCATAGATGGCTTCTGTGCATTCAGTCGTGCTGGATCTGAAAGCATTTATCGTGGAGACGAATGGAGTCTCCTCCATTCTTCAAAGAAGCCCCATGTCCATTAACTATAGTATGGGGGCTTCTTCAGCACGCTCTAGAAAACAGCCCCACATTGCCAATTTAAGATGAATGCAATGCATTGCCCCAATATTCCATCAACCCCAGGGAAAAAATGCTTGGAGCAATAACAGCCGCAAAGTAAAGACACTCTGAGGCTTACGCTGTACGATCTTGTTCAACCTTCCACTCTACATCTTTCGTATAATAACTAATTACTGTCTGTGTCACTCAAGAGATCCTCCATTGATTAAGGACAAAAGTCATTACGGTTCTTTAGAAATCATTTGGAGAGCTCTACTGTTAACTGATCCTTGAGAGCAGAACTAGGAGGGTAGAGGCATTAATCTCATTGTCACATTGCGCTATATGGGAGCATTCTTTTGGAATACATTACTATCGAAACACAAAGCTCTCCCACAAAGCAGCAGCAACCAGCTGATAAATGAATGCTTCCCCTAAAGCAGAAGTATGCCAGGAATCCGTGGAGCAAGTCAAATAATAGCTTTTCCCCGCATTTCAAAATACAGCATTCAGTCCTTCTTAAGTTAGGACAACCATGTTCAAAGCCTGTCTCCACTCAGCCTTAAAGTATGTAGAGTGGGGTATATATATATATATTCTCCAGCTTTGAGGAGGTCCAGTACAAAAGTGCAGCGTCTGCTTTTAGAGGGCGAAAAGTTAAGTGTGCTGCTTTTAGCTAGTCTGCTATCAGGGATGACATTTGTAAAGCTGACAGGAGAAAGCATTAACTTAACATAATGGAATATTGTTTATGATCTGCCAGAATCTCGGAAAGGAAAGTGTGAATTGAGTCGGAGTTGGTAACACGTATTTGATGTGCTTACAAGACACATTGAAATAGGGGAAAAAAATCATTTGTATTATTTCGAATAGACTACATACGGTTACTAGGCAGAAATGCCACAAAAGCGGAGAAGCAGATTCAACATGACAATGATTAGGTTTTTTTTTTTGTCTTTTTTTTTTTTTTATAGAAGTATGCAACAGACGGAGGGGTGCGAATATTACAAATGGATGTAGATACTGCTTTGACAAGCCAAAGTTTATCTTGAGAGGAAGTGGAGAACATTTTGTGAAATGTTTGTGACTTGCAAGAAGTATCAGTTTTATATGAAATACCATAAATATAAAATATGAATTGAGAGAGTGATACGAACTGAGGGAACGGTTGCTATCATCCATAATTTTTTTCTTCTTTATTTGGACGTGAACTCAAGGCAATTTTTTTTTATCTCGTCTACAACAACCCATGAAAGTAACTGCCGTTCTTTCATTAAAATTATATTAAGCCAATTAAGAAAACTGCCAAAATATTTTGCTCATATGTAACCCCGCAGGCAGTGTGATCAGTGAACGTATGTGTGTACACACCTGTTATATGACTATTCGTCACACAAACTTAATCAACCCTTCATCAGGTTACTTTATGGAAAACTACTGGTACTGCTCACATATTATGATACATATCTGTTCTCTTGGTGACTGTAGTGCATTAACTTCAAAACACTGGCGAACTGTACTAAAATAAGACCAGCACTTTTGCTTTGTCACAGTCTAAAGGACTGTTGTGACTACATAACTCTGTAGCCCTCTGTTTTCAGCAGAGACCAAGCACTGAAATCAGCTACTAAATACACGCACGCACACATGCACACACACACACACATGCACACGCATACATGCATGCATGGACACACACTCACATACACACACACACACACACACACACACACACACACACACGCATGCATGCATGCACGGGCACACACACACACACACACAGATGTGCGCACACACGTGTGCACACACACACACATATATATAGCCCATGATCATGCCACTGTGCATCACAATTAGGCTGATGCTCTACTCTGATGCTCTGCTGAATCCCCTAGAGTCCAATTAGGATGTACATGATGCCAGTCATCAATGATATATCTGACACATATTGCCCTTCCCTTTGTAGCATTACTAATCACATGCCATTAGAACTTGCGTCAAGAGGTATGAGGCACAATCAGATTTAATTCTGAAATGCATAGCCTCACATCAAAAAGGTAATAGATGCTAATGACAATCAGAAAGTTCTAGACAACATGGACCTCACTAGCTGTGGGCAGTGAGCGAGTAAGTTAGAAACGTTCAAGACTAGCGATCACAGCTCAGCGGCTTCTCAGGTCCACAACTTCTGTTTTCATTCTTTGGGCTATCTGTACGTGCTAATCCGTATGTGCTAATGTCTGCTTGTTACTGTCTCGTGGAGGCGTTCCCGTCGGGATTTAATGGCATTCATAATGTCTCGTTTACTGTGTCGCACTTGCGTTTGATGACGGCGCATAATTAACGCATGCATAAGAATGAATGTGACCTTTTGCAGTGAGGTAAAATTGCGGGAGTTGTATGTGCATAACAGTGCGCCATTAATGGAGCTCACTTTAATGTAATCCGTCTTGTTTTTTTTACGAATCGCAAATGCATGCAGGCAACCCATGCCGTTGAGACAAGTTCAGAGGTGCAGATTGACTGTGTCTTGTCGTACATTTTATGTCATCTATTTTTAACAAGAGTGTTTTGTGTTTCCGTGATTTCTCTCTCTCTCTCTCTCTCTCTCTCTCCCTGAGATGGCTGTTTGCAGGTCAGACAGTGTGAGCTGCCTCTCTGTCTCTCTGGGGCGAATTGAAACAGCATGGCTCTTTGCTTCTCTATCTCCAGGTCTAACAGAGAAACTGAGTCACTCAGATGTGAAATGAAGCTTCGTGGAGATATCTACTGTTTTCACCTACTGTATTCGACTGTCGGCGGTCTGTAACGTAGTAACTCAAGTACCTGAGTTGTTTTTCTCCCCCTTTTATTCTCTTCCTCAGCTTTTCTTGAGAGGGAGACCGTAATGCTTTACCGGGTGACAATGTATCATGACGACATCTCTTTTCACTTTGCAATTAAAGCCAGATTAATTGTGTGGTCTAAATATTCCCGTTGGTGCTTTATCACTGTGTCATATACAAATTGCTTGCTTTGGCCCTGTCTCTCTGAATCGGAGCTGTGCGACAGCATCCCCTGTAGTGAATCTCTTCGCCGTTTGGCAGGGCAAGTGAACAATGCCCACGGTGAGATCTCAGATCTAGTCTGTCTGAACGCATCACTCCAGAGCATTAAGAGAGATCTTCAGAAATGTGTGCAGAGAGAAGCCGCGTGGCATCTCATCTTTTAAAAATAACCTGGAAAGTAGCACCACGGGGCAGCCACCAGAGGCAGCCCCCACCCCCCCCTTTCCCACCCACCTTGCGTCAGTCTCGAGTAAAGCCAGCTTTTATTCCAGACGTGCGACGTTATCCCTTAGCTTCTGCTGTGTGCTGCTTCAAAGTCATGGCCTTTTGTGAATATTCCTTCTGCTTCAATTTCTCATAGCAAAAAAGGCAAAAAGTTCAAGTATTCTCTCTACACTCCCCCAGCTTATGCAGTTCCGGGAGCTCATTAACATACCTGAGAAATGATTTCAACTCAATGAAGTTTAATTTATTGTCCCACTATAATATAAAAAAGGTTTAAGAGCTCAAGTATTGCTCTGAAAGAGGTGTGAGGGAAACCGTGGCTGCAGTAGGGTGTGCATGCCCCAAATGGCCTCTCATAAAACAGATTGCGGTATTACTAAGGTGGACCACAATGATGATGGTTTTGCTACCGTGCAGTGAATCCTTTGAGTTACTGTGGCTGTCTGTTACATCATGAATTATTTTGCCGCGTGTAACTTCTTTATTCATTCACGGAGAATGTCTGTGAATTTTCATTACAGCCTCTTACTTAATCGACATGTTACCAGCAGACCTAACTGTGTTTAGGGAGGAGAGGGGAGAGGGAAATTAGTATCTGTCTTTTGTCTTTTTTTTTTTTTTTTAGTTTCACACAGAAAGAAATGTACTGTACTCTGCAAATGTGGGGGGAAAAGCTGAATTCCCACATCACTGGCCCAGTGACAGACCATGGAGGTCAATAATGTCTTGTTGACATTGTTTTCCTTTCCTTCTGTTGGAGCTCGTCGAGTTCCTCTGGTGAACAAATAGACTGACAGACAGTGACAGAGGAAGGGGGCTTGTCAGTCAACTCTCAGCAGACCGTCTTTTTCCACCCCTTTCCATCTTTAACCTGGATTTATTCATCCATAATAAGGAAGACTGGGAATTTGCTTTAGTGTGTAGGTCCTGGTGAAACACACATCAAAAGAAGACATGAATAACTTCGGCAAAAGTTCGTCTCCTTTTCATATGTGGCATGTCAAAACAGTCTCAACCTATGCGTGCTGACACGACGCAGTGTGGTAGCAAAGGAAGGCATAGCCATTCTCTACAATGAGCTCAAGGAATAAACAATGATTTATTACTCAAGGGGAGTAAACAGGAGGGGGTGGGGATAAAGAAAGATAAATTGAAAGGGCAAAAAAAGCATAGGAATGGTGAGTGACAAGGATGCTGTGATAAGATACTAAGCTACGCGAATTATCCAGAAACAACTCAGCGAGTTATTAGAGAGAACCACTCCACGGATGGGACAAGATAATGAGGACTCCCAGGGTGATAGAGATTTCTTTTTCAGTTTACTTACACTCAGCGCCATATGGAAAGTGAAAATACAGTCCTGTCTGTGGATAAATTAGAGGCATAATTAGACTCTCCTCACTACAACAGTAGAAAGTCCGGGATGGTGTCTCTCTGTAAATCCAGTACCATGTTTACATAAAGTCACTTAAATGCTGAATCAAAAATACATGCATGAGGTGTACATGGTAAATTCTGGTTTTGTGGATATGGACCTGATTAATGACACTTCGGCAGTGGTTAAGGAAATATGCAAAACTATGTCTCAACAAGTTATTCATTTCCATAGCAATCTCATGAGAGATTTGTTGCTAACATATAATATGCCTGTAAGGGCAAATGCACCACCAATTACCACTTCTTTATCAATATTGATGTGTTGGAATATTGTCTTCAGATTTCTTTAACGAAGGAGCCTAGGCCAAAGATCCCAGATGAGAGAGAGAGAGAGAGAGAGAGAGAGAGAGAGAGCTCTGACTGCAGATACGTTTTCAGTTTTTAAAGACCCAGAGTCTCAGAAGATTTGTACAGGCGATGTGTTTTTCCAGATTTCTTTTTTTTTTTTCTTTAGCAGTTGCATCAAAGCCAAAGTGGACCAACGGCAGGCTATTTTTGGCTGCATACCCATGTGGAGCCCCTATGCACTTGTCAGAGGCAGAGCAGAATCAGTCAATCAGAGCTGAGAGGAGGCGAGGGCTTGCACGGATCGTGGTTGGTTCACCACTGATTCGCTCCTCTGGACCATATGGGGCCTGCAGCTCCTCCTGGGCCATGTACCCCCCCCCCCCCCCCCCCCCCCCACACACACACACAGACGCACACACTCACTCACACACTCACACACATACTCACATACACACACACACGCACACACCCCCGACACGCTTACATCACATGTGGGTCAGAGCCCTGTCAAATCTGAGCATAGAAAAAGAAGAAGAGAATTTGGGGAGGAGATAAGTAAAGAGGGGGGGGGGGGCACAGGGCAAATTCTTTTTTAAACGCAGATGTGTCAAATTCAAAGGCGTAAAACTTGCCTGGTTGGATACTCTTTTTCTTTTCTTTTCTTTTTTCTTTTATTCTTTCTCTTTTCTTTTTAGGCAAAGATGTTTCAAAGTTGAATAGAGATGGCTAATTGTTTTTCTTTTCACACCCCCGGGGGCCACCTCTCATTTAATTAAATGCGTACCCATGACACGCTCTTCTCCCTGTGAATTAAAACGATATTAGAACTGCTAGCGTTGTCGCTGGCTTGTCTGTTTAGGTTTTACTTGAAGCTTAATAGTTGGAAGAACCACGATTTGCTCAAACCTGGTGCGGACGTGGGGAGGGCTAAAGTCAGGCCGGGGTAAAGGCTAGAGCTGGCCGGGGCAGCTGCAGGGCTAACCCTGCCAAGGACGCACCGCTTCCCAGGCCTGTTCTGTGCCGTTAAATGGGTCATTGAACAGCTAAATGGAGTCATTATGTTGAGTAATTAAAAGAAATAGCACCCAAGACTTCAGAGCTCTCTTCTGTTCTGGGTTTCCGCCGCTTCTGGTGTTTCTCAAGCCTTCACTGTACAGCAGCTGCTGTAGGCACTTTGACTATCACCTCTTTCACTGGCATGCAAATCACATCCTCACCAGCCCATTAAACTGTATTATCAATAGCTCTCAGATTTGTTGAAATTCTTGCCATGTTTGTGATTCTGATAAAATTTAATGAAAAAAAAAAATCCAATGAGTTTTCAGGTTGGATGAAAATCTTTTCAAATGTCATCCACAGAGTTTGATTGCTGAAATAATTATGTAGCTCCATTTCCATCCTAGACGTGACACGTCAAGCAATCATGTTTTGTATCAATAACAAAATGATTTTGTAAAATCATTAATATGTATACCCATATCGCTATGCGGGGGTAAATGTTTTAGCGTGTCCCCACAATAAGACTCAGAGATGCACAAGATACTCAAGGAGGATCACAGCCCTGTGGAGTTACTCCAGCTTTCATCATTAACATGATTTCAGACAAATCTTTTTTTCTCCTCAATTTCGAGTATAGTTTTGACTTCCAGCTGAAATCAGAGGAGAAACTGATTCTTTGGAACAAAACAGAGTAAATATGCTTACTGTTTCAGGCCCCGGTGCTTGTTTAAAAAGATGAATACAGAAAATGGTCCTCTGTTTAATTAGATGGCCTGGTTTGTTTATCACAGCCAGGGATTGTTCCTTGGCTAATTGAAGTATATGGACTGAATTCCTATCAAATCAATCTTGGGACAAAATAAATACTCTAATGAAAGTCGTACTGCCAAGTGGCCAGGAAGGGACAGGAGTTGTTTGCCGTATCACTTCTGTCAGACGCAGCAAAAATCGACCGTCTGTCACTGGCTCAACTGAACGTAAAGAATTAGAATTCAGATAGACATAATTATACTGTCTAAAGAGGAGCACTCTTGGTCTGTATGTGGATGGATGCTTATTGAGATATCCATGTTTAGGATTCCTTTTTCTTCAACGCTTTCTATTCATACGTATACTCTCATTCATTCACTGCAGGTCCTCAGTGATCCTCTTAAATGTATGAAAGCTTCACATACTGAATAAACTGCACTTCAGCGACTGTCGAGTAGTTAGCTTTTACTTAACATCGTTTAAAAACCTGTGAGGCAGCGAGAATCATGTGTAACATAAAGATTTCCAGTAGCATCAAGATTTCTGACAGACAGGTGAAGCTGCTGGAAAAATTCCATTCTGCAGATTCTTGTGAAGCCGTGCCGGTTGAGCAGAATTCAATCTATATTATGCATTATATTGTGTGAACCTTTCATATACTGGCTGCATGTAAAGGAGACAGAGATGTGACTGCACATGATCCTAAACTCATGCCTGAATGTTAAGTTACATGTGTTGACAAGAACTGGTCAACAACGCAAAGTGTTTCACGAATCGCAAAATATTTGAATCTTTTTAATATTAATGACTGACACGTCCCATTTTGTAAGATATTCTCTCCTATTTAATCGATTATTTATCTATTTTTTAAAAGGGTATAGGCATTACAGATGACTTGTAAGTATAGCCCATTCAGCCCGCTGTAATGAGTAATATAGTGACTTTTGTGTGTTTAAGCAGAGTGTGAGGCCAGATGCTGATGGAGGATCCCAGGTATGCCTGTCCTTATCACAGACTTTAATCCTGAAGAGCTAAGGTAAGACCTTTTTGGCATCACTCCCCGTGACACACTGAGACACTGTCCCCAAAAGCGCGGTGCTTCTCTCTGATTGGCTGCGTGAGTCCAAAAGATTTATACAGGTGCCCAACAGTTGGTGAAGGTAGCATGACTTTCAAAATAAAAATTTTAGACCAGTTTCTAACCACTTCAACGATACCCAGGGCTGTTCGCTTTTCTGGTGGACGCACGGAAAAAGTACCCTTAGATTACACGTAGAGTTTCTTTTGTTTCTTGGGAAAAAAAATGCATGAATGTTTAATGTAATGATCAAAGTTAATGCAATGCCAGTTTGAGAACTCCTTTGTTTTGCCTCAGGTGGACATAATGCTCTATGCATCATCAAAGATTCATTAAGAGTGTGATCACACAAGGACAATACTTTCAGTCTTGAATCACAGACACTAACCAGAACTATGGGGGACCTGAATTATGGTAATTGGCCATAGTTTCAGATGAAATATTGAATAGACTACACTAAAGTAGGTTAGAAAATAAATAAGTAAATAAATAAATAAATAAAGTTTAAAATGACAACTTCATCCTAACTCTCTCTGTCAATTGCTCTGAGTGAACACTTTTAGATCTGTTTCTTTTTATCTTTTAATCATTTTATCTGTCAGACTTATCATGTCATGTCCGAGCACAATTCGACAGTTTTGGCCCCTTGATGTCCACGGGAACTGGAGTGGTCACTTCATTTCAGTGACAGCCAAATAATGCTTTGATGTGTCCCGTTGAATCACATATAAGTGGCATTTATGAAATAAAACTTTAATATTTCATACCCCTTCAACGCAAATTAGGTTGGCATGGACAGTTTGACGTACTTGGCTATCCTGTCTCTCCGCTGGCTGTGTTGGTCACTGAGTGTTCAAAGTGAATGCAGAAGCCATGCACACAGAATGTGCCCTGGTCTGCTCATTTAGCTTCACTTCGGCTGATGCAACCTAGACTGACTGTAGGGTAACTGCAAAGACAGCGGCAACTGCCTCCGTTTTCCTGTTTTCTGGAGTGAAAAAAAAAGAAAAAAAGAAAGAAAAACAGAGGGATAGGATCAGTTTCAAGCAATACACTTTTGGCAGCAAATCGTTCGCTTTTGCCCAGGATGTTAAATACACACCCAAACAGACAAAAAAAAGAGTGTAGAATTGTAACAACTCGGGTAGAATGTGCTACTCTATGTGTTACTATGACAACAGCTGCTATAAGAGCATAAAGTACTATATTGCACCAGAGTAACTTGTCTGGTAACATGTCAGTCAGTCGATATGGTCTAAGAAGAGCTGCTGAGGATTAATTTGATGAAATGTTTCTATGAAAATACTGAATCCACACTTAAAGAGGTATTACAAGAATTTGAAAGTGTGTGCTGTCAAATACCAAAACCAAATTGCAATGTACTTCATCAATGATGACAAACTCACCTGATAATTTATATCTATTCTTTAACTTGAGGCCACGGGTTCAGGACAAAATCACTTAATGACAATTAAAATACTGAGAAAGAGAGAGAGAGAGAGAGAGAGAGAGAGAGAGAGAGAGACAGAGAGAGAGAGATGAAAGACAATATTTCAGTCAACATAAGAAACAAGTATGGGCCTCTCTTGCTGGAGAGACTGGCCGAGCTGTAATGACTAGAGTGATAAAAGAAAAGAAAGACATCAGATGTTTGAGATTAGTTCAAACAGACAGCATGTTGATATTGACGACATCTTTAGCTGTGAAATATATGCCCCCATCACAGGTGCAGCCTCTTTCTGAAAATTCAACGTCAGGACTTTTCTCCTTACGCATTGTCTGCAACATATTGGTCTAGATTAGCAAGCTAGTTGATTTTTTTTCTGCTATGAGTCAACTTTCTCTGTGCCTGCAATGTCTTTCTTCGTTGGGTAGAAAGCTTGTATGCTGATTATGTACTGCTGGAATATCAGTTACGTGCCTGAAGTATACTACAGACTGGGGATAGCGCAGGGCAGGAATAGCATTTCAGCTGTAATTTATGATTGCAGCAGATTAAAGATGTTTTAAGTTCTTCTGCAACCGTCTTAAAGATATACCTAGCAATCCATTTTCATTTTATGTGAGTACTCTGGAACTCCTTGTGACCTGCAGGACTATATTGTCGTCCTTATGTTGTTTAATGTTTCTTTTTTTCTCTCGGTTTCTGGCACAGAGCAGTTTAATGTAAGACTTAATTGAGATCTCCTGTAGTCCAAGCGAACTAATACACTTCCCAAGTTTTTTTTTTTTTTTGTCACTTATCCACTTGAGTGATACAGAGAATCTCAATATCCATCAATTTTCTTGGCTTCCTCAAGGGTCTCTACACGACCAAGAATTCTCACCACATGCATATCTCATTCTTAAGGAGTATAGATAAACTCTCAGTGTGATTAGCGCTGCATTATATTATCTTCCATTCACGTAATGGCAGTCACGGTTCGAAACTACAACAACAACAACAAAAAGGGATAGCGGATGCTGCGTCCGATTTTTCAAAGGCTACCAAAAACCCAGCGGCTTCTCCCACCGAATAGGTAAATATACCTCCGCTGTGCTGCTAATGTCGTTTCATACCTCAAATCAACCCAATGCTTTTTCATAAACACTGCCATTGCTGTTTCCAGACAAGGGGAGGCCTGTCTCTCTCACAGCCATGGCCATTAGCTCTCCTGTACAATCATTTTATCTGTGTGGTGCCTGAAAACAAGCCATGACACACTGCTTCAGCTTAAAGCAATTGTTCGTCTCTAATGACTTGTGCTTAGAAGGCTAGCCGCACCACGAATTGAAAGCAGAGACGGATTAATAAAACACAGTTGCATATCCCAAACTGGTAGATAGCATTATAGCTTATCAGACTGCGTGTAATTTCAGCTTTCCGTAGAGTAAAAAGTTATCGGACGCGGCAGCTGATCACCTGTTTTGATACGAGTGTGAACTGTGCGTAAGGAAAAGTGAGGTTTGTATATTTTACAATGATTTTTACCCAGCAGTTTTTTTCAGTTAGGAGAGTGGGACTCAAAAGCAGTAAGTATGGAGGTGGTTGGACTGTTGAGGAAGTGTATATTTACAGAGGTCGCTAAGGCACACAGATGAAATTGTGATTTATTTGATGTGTCTTTATCACTTGCAGTAAAGCAAACATTGGTATCCTCTACTAAGCGCAATCCTTTTTACCTGTCAGCGCTTGAAAAGAGAAATCTCCAGGTTGATCAACAAACAGAGGACTTGGATTTCAATGATTGCAGACCGGTTTTATAGTGCAGATGACTAAAGTTAAGCCGTCGCTTATATTATTATTATTTCTTAAAACGTTCCTTTAAATATTCTAGAGCTTCAGTGGAGTCCCTAGGAAATGTTCAATATTAATATGAAAACATCTATGCATTACCATTGAAACAGCTGAGACCCAGAATTTAATTAAAGGAATCGATCCACCGACCCCCCCCCCCCCCCACCTCATTTCCACCACCAGTACCACCACTACCACTATATACTGTAGGCTATTAGAAACAGACACTTAAATCTCCCTGATAGTTTCAGCTTCCAGTTTAATTAAAGCAGTGGTGTTGAACCCAGTGTGACAGGACAGCCCTGCTGCAGTCCTGGAGTGCTTTAAAATGTCCACCACTCTTTCCATCTGGGCTTTTAATTAATTGAATCTAAGAGTTATTTGAATGGATTACTTTAAAGAGCGTCTCCGTTCAGCCAGGGGAAAAGACGAAGGAGCAAATGTTTGGTTGACTGCGCAACGCATTTTGAAAAAACAACACAGTCATTATAAAGTCACTTGGCACTCAGAAGTATACTTTAGTCTCCATTCCACCATAAGAGAAAATAAATGACAGACAATAAAGTATGGAGTAAGAATGGACCACTGTAGGAGCCCCCCCCCCCCCACCACACCATCACCCCTCCACTGGATGGGGAGAGTTTAAACTAAGGCTTAGCATGAGGACCTGTTCTCTGTGACAAATGTTAATGAGAACGGTACCAAAATATCATAGCTCTAACGGTTTAAATGCAGTGTGACAGCATTTACCCGTAGTTGGAAACTGTTGCCGAATTTTTTTTTTTTTTCGCCCACAGATGATGGATGGTGGGCTTCTCGTTGCCTCGTGTGGGGATCATGCATATGTAAGAGGGATAAATGCTTGGTTTGCGCTGTATGATTAATTATGAGAGTGATTGCTATGGTGGTTCATACATGGTTGTTAATAGAAGCTCTCACGCAAGCCACTTGGTGTCGGGTGTTCATGTTAGAGAGGGAGAGAGAGGGAGAGAGAGAGAGAGAAAGAGAGAGAGAGAGGGAGAGGAAGAGAGAGAGAGAGCTAGTGATGAAGAAAATAAGAGTCAAGGCAGAAGTGCATTTCGGTGAGAGACAGCTGTCACATGCGCCTTGCAGCTGAAACCATGTCGTCTCGACACCATCGCCCTCGAACGCCAGAGAAACGTGCGGAGGATCCAACCTCTGGTTGGCTTTCGTCGCCCTCCAGTCTTCGTGCTTGGCTCTTACAGGCGGACACACCGTTCCGGCTTAGGGTGACCTTCAGGCAATCTCAAGCCTCTAAAGCAGTGGGGGTGGAGGATAACGTGTGTGTGTGTGTGTGTGTGTGTGTGTGTGTGAGTGTGTGTGTGTGTGTGTGTGTTTGTGTGTGTGTCTATGTTTTGTATGTGTGTGTGTGTGTATGTGTTTGTTTTATATGTGTGTGTGTGTGCATGTGTATGTGTGTGTGTGTGTGTGTGTGTGTATGTGTGTGTGTGTTTGGGGGAGGGGGGGGGGTGTCACTGCAACAATGGACAATATGCTTACTTTGCCAGATTAAAAAAATCACAGCGTCCAGCTGTGTCTAAATGCTCAACAAGACTCTATGCGTAGACACTCTGCATGGTTTGAGCAGAAAATACGTTAACACTGATGTTAGCAGGGCGATGCTGGATGAGAACCACTGCAACACAACAAAGGCTTAAACCCGGGGCCCTTCACCTCTAAAGAGGGCTGTCTGACCATCTGCTGCACTACCTCTTTGTGTACGAAACACACTACAGAGGTTTAGAGGGGCATGTCTGCTCCCTTAAATCCAATTAAAGATGGGCAAAGCTTTATCCGAGTTGGTAATGCGCTGTGCCTTTCTACTGTGCCATCACAAGTGAAGTAGGCACCCTGTATGCCATGACTTGAGTACAAACAGTATGAGGCAAATCAGACAGACTTAAAGCATTCGCACCATAATCTCCTGTAATCCACACCATAATCTGTTCTCGCAGGTAACTGCGTTGGCACACACGTATAACAATACACCATGGGGGTCTATCAGCAACGAGTCCTATGGTCTTAAATCAGTTATTTAAGATTAGAGTAACAGGACACATTCATACAACTGGAGATAGGCAGGAGCAAAAGGGAAACTTTTTGAGACCTGACTTTCCACCAAGAAAGTTCCAGAACTCAACTCAGTGTTCGTTTCAGAATTTGTTTAGCTTTGATTAACATCTACACTCCTATAATTACCAATAACAGATTTGTTTTCATCTGTTTACATAATTGTATTTACTTTGTGTGGACTTCATAAACATTAAAAACTACTTCATGGAATACACATTTAACACTTTTAGGACTAAATTAAACACGGGTGAATTTATTGAGTAGAAAAGTTAAGTTGGATAAGAGTACATTCTAGATATGTATTAAATGGATATTACAATATTGGTTTTAAAGGTTCATTCTGGTCAGCGTGATGCACTGACACCAGTTCAAAATATCATCCATTAACCTCACTTTCTTCTCTTCCACGTCCTCTGAGAGGGTTCTTGGCATTCACCGTCACAATGCCAATGATCCTGTGATGGTATCTGTTCTCATCTTTCTAGTCATTTCTGTTGAGAGGTACACACGATATAGTGTCAATTTACTGTCTGTACCTACCAAGCGCCTTCCATCTGCTGTAATAGTCATGTCTTAGCAATGTTTTCAGTGCTCTGTGTGACAGGACAGAGGAATGAAAGAGGGCTAAGTGTAAAAAGAGCAAAGTGCCATCTAGTGGTAGAGGACTTCTGATTTTTTTTCTTTTCCCTAATGAATCAACCCCTACCCCCAGCCTTACCTCATTCTTCCACTGTTGCAAAAAAAAAAACTTAAGTCTTACTTTTGCTTCACTCTGCGTCTCTGAAAAATCTTTCCTTACGGTGCGCTCAACCCACTCCCCCGTTCAAGCGCGGGCATTTTTCCGAGGCGCTTTCCGTGGGATACATTGCGACGAGTCACTCCTCTAAAGCGACTTCAGAGAGAAAACCAAATGAGTTAGGACTGCCTCTATTTCAGGCACTTGTTTGTTTTTGTTTTTTTTAAGAAGTAGTTATTACACACCAAACTATAGAGACCTCCCAGAGGGGATGCCTGTTGTCAGGGAATGGATGCGAGTGGGGGTTTGGCATTCAAAGAATACTAATTGCAGAAACACTCAGTATATGATCTGTAGCCTGAAGGGAAACTCAACTCCCATAGCACAAAGGTTGTCTATTCCTTTGACGATCCTGTGGCTGGTGAATAAATTTCACAGATTGCCAAAGTCCTGGAACTTTTACTTTGAAGTACAGGTATGTGGTAGAATTTCATGGACTTCCCTCAGTCCCACAAGGAGTACAGTCCATTTAAAGGACTCTAATGGAAGGCTTAATTAATTTGGGGAGTACCTAATGTAATCGGAGGATTTAGCTGGGTTACAAAGCTGATAGCCTGTGAAAGAGTGAAAGTGTGGCTTATGAGAGCGGAGATTGGAGATTGACTGTCGAATGTGTTATTTCTTAACATGTTTCGCTCCTTTTTTTTTTTTTCTTTTTTTTTGTTTATGACAGACTGCGAGCGTGATTTTGCTCTTTGAAAATACTGAGGTCAGCTGTGCTCTTTGAACAGAGCTTCAAAATCCCCTTCATGGAAACGCTTTGTACTTTATCAGACATGCCCTCATGTCCTGAGGAAAAAAAACAAAACAAAAAAAACATTCTGTCTATCATACTTATCTGATCATTTTTTTTATCAAGCAACATTATAGATTGTTCTGTTGAACTGCTTTTGTATTTGTGTTTGTGTGAGTGTGTGTATGTATGTGTGCGTGCGTATGTGTGTGTGTGTGTGTGTGTGTGTGTGTGAGAGAGAGAGAGAGAGAGAGAGAGAGACCCACTGTATTCCTTCTGTGTTTACATTAATTTATACTGTTTCTCCCTACCTAAAATCTGTGGGTGTTATGTCTGGGTGAGGTCTGACCTGCATACAGCTTTACATAGTGCAAAGATTATGCAAGTTTATCAAAACTCAGTGGTTTTGAAACTATATGCTACACAAAGTTCTTCACAGGTTATTGCATAAAATTATGTTCCTCCATTAGATGTGTGGTGGTGGTGGTGTTTTATGGCTTATCTCAGTAGATGAGATGTTTGTTGAGGTAATGTTGTGAGCTGGAGGGGGGGCTTGGTTGTGGGTGGAGGTCTCCTGAGGAGTTACGGAGGTAGGGAAACAGCTGCAGTCTGTAGGGGTGGTTGGCTGACTCATACTTCCACAGGAGAATGGAACCTGGGGAACACTGTGGGTGGTGCTAGTGATGGAGAAAGATGTGGGGTCCCCCACGCAGAGGTCCTGCTGGTATAAACGAATTTGAGTTGTGAGACAGGGGAGTCTAACCCAATGCAGAAAGACCACAGTGATTCTTTTGCTACAACGCAGAAAACATCGTACGAGTGGAGTGGTTTTGAATACTGGGCTTAATCACAAGAATCAGCTGGAGATTCATTGTTCGTTCCTTTCCAATTGAAAAAAAAGGGGGGGAAAGAAAAAAAAAAAAAAACGATTTCCGTCCAGTCGTCTACCTCTTTATGGAAAAGAATAATCAAATGGACAATAGCAATAAATATGCAAATCCAGAAGTTTTTTTGTGTGCACAACTCCATCAGAATGTGTTGTGGCTGCTTGACTCTCGCTTGTGCTCAGCATTTTAAAAGTAATAATTCCTCCAAAACTGTCTCTGCATCTTAACCCAGAGAATAATCAGACCCGGGGCAGAGCAGTTTGCCCTTCTCCTCAGTTCTAGTCTCTTCATCTTCACCTCCAATACGCTCTGGAATAAACAAGCAGGCCCTTCACCGCCATTCCAACATTCTACCAATCCAGTTCAACGGCCTCTCTCAATAGCACCCTCAGTTTTGCATCTCCTCCTGTCTGGTTTGTGCCCTTAGGAGTGTGCTATGTCAAATAACTTCATATCTCAAACAAAAAAAAAAGAAAAGAAAAGAAAAGAAAAGACAAGACAAAAAAAATGATTTCCCCCAAAAGGAGCCATCTGGCTGGACAGCTCTCAACATTTCTATTCACCTCCATCCAATTTCCCAGTCCTGCCTCTTCCCTGCGCAGGCTCTGTCGCCGTGGATAGATCACCCAACGGAGGTCTGGAATATTCTGACAGGCCCAGTGTCCTTCCTGCCGTCGTATTCTCTCTGCCTGATTGATTCCATTTCTCTCTCCAACATCCATTTTCAGAGGCACTGGCCTCATCCCTCAGCTTTCCTTCTCATTTTTTTTTGCTATTCATATTTCCTATGGAAGGGGTGGAAATTGTATATTCTCTTATCTGCAGAATTAAAGTGAAATAGATCATACGCAGTGCCAGAGGTTGTCGGCAGTCGGAATTTCCAGCCACTTTTCAACCACACAGAAAACTCAATGTGGTAAAATTAAACGGGACAATGAACAGGAAAGATTTTGTTCCCTCTTCAGCTTGTATCTCAAAGGTGTATTTTTTCACAGTGATACGGGCAATGCTGCAGCCAAGAGCACCTGAGAGAGAAATAGAGAAGGAGAGAGAGAGAGAGGGAGGGAGAGAGAGAGAGGGGGGGAGAGAGAGGGAGAGAGAGAGAAAGAGAGAGAGAGAGAAAGGGAGGCTCAAAGGGCTGTTAAGGAGTGGTTTGGAATATAAACAACACTGCAGAATTTGAGATGAAAACTATGCATCAGTTTATCTGTAGGCTCTTATGTTAATGCAGCAACAGAGGCAGCAAAGTTTCTGATCATCGACATTTTCAGATCATCATATCTCTGACTTTATCCTTGACAGGGCTGTCAGAAGTGTGGGGTTCATCTTGCACCTCAGTGCACCACGTTCGAAATTAAACAGGCAGCGTAAAGTCATCATGCTGGCTTACTTCAGCGGAGATTAAAAAGCAGCTGTATTACGGTGATAGAAATCAGTGAAAATCTAGGAAGGAGGTTAAAAGTGTATCTAATGCACACCGTGCCACACAGTAAACAATGAACTCGACTTTGCCATGACCTCATAACCAAACAAAAACAAAACGCATCACCATCAGTAAGATGTGAGTAAGTTTTTTTCTTTCTCATAAAGAAAAATGATATATTTGAGGTATTTGGCACTGCACTGCCTTGCTTTGCTTCAACTTTCTTTTCCAGCTTGATTAGAAAACATTTCAGCTTCAATTAGGGGTTTTGGCAGAACACACTAAATGATAAAGGGGGAAAAAAAACATTATAAAATTACAAATTGCTCTTTGCTAAATGGACTTGTGTAACAAAGCAAATACATTCTGAGATAACAGGCCAAACACTGGGGGGATTTTTCTGCAGAGTTAGAGAGAATCATTTGACGAGGAACTACATATGCACAAGCAGAGAGCGGAGCTTTACATCTAATGCTCCGTTCCCAAATGGAAACAATGGAACAATATAAATAAAGGGAGATGCTGTTCAGTCAAAAAGTTATGAAAATAGACCAGAGAACCAGATGATGCTTAATTAACCACGGGCAAATTAACCCTATTAATGGGTAACCTTTAAAAAAATATTACCTCTCTACCAGCATGGCCAGAGAGCAGGAAAGGGTCAGAATGATTCATTTGTTAAAACTGTTTATTTCTGCCCAGAGAGACCAACCTGACCTGGAGGTGATTTTAGTTTGACTTTTAAATTAGACATTTTCCTCTATCATTAGATGATTTTTAGACTAGAGCAATTAACATGTTTACTGATTGTGCAACCATTTTATACAGATATCAAATCGTAATTTTTTGTTTGTTTGTTTGTTTTGTTTTGTTTTTTGACATGCCCCTTTTTAACATGAAAATGACTGTGGCACGAATTTAATATATCTCATGTTGTTAGATGCCATATCCAGGAGGAACTAATGTCATCATCAGGCTAGGCATTTATTTCACAAAGTAGTTTACAATATGAGCACAACCGGAACAACAAGTCACTGTAGCTGAGATGTTGTGATACATATTTATATATGACATACAAGATTACTATGGCTCAGGCTACGGTTATGCTACGTTTTTGTAAGTAGTTATAATATAACATGTCATGAGTTACACCGGATGAGATTTTTATGATAGATATCATAGCAATTGTATCATAAATTAGACCATGTGTGTTATAACTTGGAAGAGTTTATCTGACATTAGTCGGTATGACCAGCTATGACATGAATTATGTCATGTTCTGACAGAGTCACATCAATATCGTTTGACCACGTCAAATGTAATGTCACCAGATATAAACTTATTTCGACCAATCCTCATTATAAAGAGGTATGCTACAGTGTGCTTACCTCCCAGACTTTAGGCTTTATTCCTATACCTCATTGGTAGAAATTTCATGAAATCTGTTGGGCTTTCTAAGAGACCTCCGGTGCAGTGTCTTCTTCCCCTCTATTTTCTGTTGTGTCAAGTTGATGTCTGTTGGATCCCTCAGGTAGGTGATCCAGTCACAGCCCTTAATTGCATGTAAAAGGTCATCATGTCCAAGCTCCACCATGCAGTGAACCCCTAGAATATAACAGACAGGTTATGGCAATAGCCTGCTCTTACTGTGTTTCACAGTCCACAAAGAACCTTTCGAGACTCCTTCTGTCATAGGCTTCAGCAGTCAACCTGTTCATTCAATAGTGAACTCTTATGAGGGGGGCGCAAAGAACACGAATTGATCAATCTGTCAATTAACTGCTGTTGTGACCAACAAAATCTTTGGTGTGTGGAGTTGGGATTATCTTCCGGATTTATTGTATTGTCTATTGAAGAATAACATTTCTTTTGACTCATTAAACGATGATCAGTTTTTATGGTGATAAACAGCCGTAAGATTTCAGATTGAATTTTCAGTTGTTGTTTTTTTTTTTAACCTGCTGCTTCATCTGTCACATGAGCTCGCCAGAGGGCTAAAGTAAAATAGGCGTGGCTTGTCAGTATATAGATCATTACTGCAGTTCAAATGTCAAGGGTGAGTGTTTTCATCACTAATGTCACTTGTAATCTCTAGGACTGCGGCATTTTCAGAAGAATCCTTTACTACTCTGTGGAGTCTACCCTAAGCTCTGTCAGTCTGACATTACTCTGCCACGACCCTGATATCTACCCCAGTAGTTTTTCCATAGCCCACAGAAGCTTGACCAAGCCCTATTCCATTTTGTCGGTAAACAAGAAGTAGAAATGGGCTATTTCTCAGAAAGCCATACTGATCTATCAAAACAAACGCCTGCTCGCTTCATCTTGCTTCCATGCATGTTCTCTCTTTTCGGGGTGAGCTTCTTGGATGTGCCCATGCCATCTCCTGAGTCAGCACTGGGAGAAGTGTCAGCTTTCCTCCTGTTGCCAGCTGCTCTGCTCAAAGGCCAAAACTGGGAGTGCTGAGTTGATGGTCTGGAAAATTGCATTAAAACCTGCAGGTCTCATTCCTGGTTCTATCACAGTCTTCCATGTACAGAATTCAATTAAACTTATGTCTGGGATTGGCATTACTTCCTATGATGAAACAGGTAATTCAGAACTGAATCACTGTTAGGTCCTTGGTTTAATTATTTTCATGGGTGAAGGTAAATTTAATTTTACTGAACCAAAGACCTGAACACACATACACACACACACACACACACACACACACATACAAGCAAGCGTGCGCACATACACTCAAACTTCCCTGATTTGTACAAGACTTGGGAATCTTTTCCAAACTGTCTGTTACATATTGAGGCCCTAAAGGCCAAGGTTAAAAAAAAGAAGGTGAAGGGCAATATGGAAAAAACCTGACCCCTTGTGGTGTTTGAACGACTCAGGGTCTCATTCTTACAACTTAATAACCCACATAAATGACAAGCTAAGTCATCCATACAACTTTAGGACTTGCGCATAGGACTTAGCATCTCATCTGAATATCTCAGTCATATAACTTCATATCCCATATGTTTGACTTAATTACTCATTCGTAAAACTTAGTTATTCTTTTGTATAACTTAATAATTCATTAAAAGAACTTAATATCTTTATCATACAATTAAGAAATGTATTGGTATGACAGAGTTAATGATTTGTAGGACCTCAACTAAAATATGAATATGACTACTATGCACAACCTTGTCAAAGTTTTATTGCAGTGATAACAAGGTAACCGTTTATTAAAGTAAAGGAAACCCCTGAGTAAATGAGGGATGTCATGTATTTTTAAGCATTTGCTTTCACACAAGTCTGGAAGTGAACGATATGTCATGTTTAGAAATGCAAGTCTGGAAGTGAACGATATGTCATGTTTAGAAATGCAGGACAGGTCCTGTTGATGATTATTGTGGTGACGCTGGCTAAAGAAGGAGCTCTCATTGACTTTGTGTGAACAGTGATTGTTCGGACACATTCTTCAGGAGCATCAGTGATGAAGTCTGCCTAACTTGGTTGTGTTTCATGAAGAAGAAAGGCTAAGATTGTATTAGCATAGAAGTCTACGGGAAAAACATATCCTCGTCTAGGGTCAACCATGGGCAAACTGCGATAGCCATGCAGGGGTTCGAGACACGAGGTTAAAAGGATGATCAACTCAGAATCAGTTCTCTGCCAATATCAATCTTAGGCTTTAGCTGTCAGTTTGACTGAGAGTAGTGCATTAAAAACTGAAGAAGATGCTATACCTGGGTTGCAGTGCACGTAATGAGTCCATATACCTAAAGATGAATGTTTGCAAGTAAAGCAGTGCAAAGAATTCAGGCAGTCATCTGCTGAGCAGGAGGAAAAAAGTCATATGGTCAAATGAGTCATCTTCAACCTGTTCTCAAAAAGCAGACGAGTGCCTGTGTGGTACATGCCAAGAGCAAGCTATAGGCTCAAGTGCTTATGAGGGGTTGAGGCATCTCTCCTACATTTTGCCTGCCCAGAGAAGTCTCTTAAGATGCTTTACGTTTGTGTCCTTGTGTACAGTGTAACTGAAAATAAGAATAACCGCACATTCAAGTCACTCCTCATTCCATTCGTCCGATAAATTGTTTTAGTATAATTTTGTGATTCGTTCATCAATGTAAATAAAATGCAAATGTTTCGTTAGTTTCATGAACACATCATCTTGTAATTAGCATGGACAGATTTGCTGTGTTATTGCTTGATTATTTTTTGAGTGTGGTGTACCAGTGCTATGAAATTCAAAATCCCTTTTTTAGTGGTTTTACTGATGCTAGTGCATGCTAGTACGGTGCCAGGTGACTTGGGGGGGGGAAAAAAGGGTGTGGCCTGGAAAGGTAGTTACCATATGTGATGTGTTCACAGTCGGTTTGATCCCTGTATCTTCCAGGTAAACCAGTCATTATTCCCAGTCAAACCACTGAACCTTGGATGGCATTGTGTAGTGGTATACTGACTGGTGTGTCCTTAACTTTGAAGGTGATTATCACTTATTGTTTTTCTTTGCTTTTTTTAACCTTTTTTTCAGACCTCAAATGCAGAATTGATTGTACCATACAGCTTGCTGAGTGGTGTGGCCAGATGTTCTCAAGAAAAAGGGGCCTGTATTGTATAAGATTATATAAGTATTATAATGCTGCTTAGTGCTTACTTCAACCAAAGAAACACATTACTTACCACTTACAAATCTTATTGAGAAGTATTTAGACAGCACAATTTGAATACCAGTGATGATAAAGAGTGCAACTTGCAGTTTCCTTCTGTTGCCAACAGATGTTTACTGTGTATGTTAGCAGTTTGCTAGGATACCACAAGCACATGAATCATTTTCAGAACACGTTTAACAAGGAGGCTTCATTAAGTGTAGATAATGATGAATGTTCTGTTCTGATTTGCCTAGATCTCATTGCAGCATTTGATACTGTCATCTGTCCAATTTGTAATGATTACCTCAGAGAATGGATAGGTGATTCTAATACTATGCTTAATAGGCTCTCTTAATACCTTACTGTTTGGCAGTTTGCTGTCTCCATTGGTAGCTTTGTGTCGTAAACACCTTTGATTACTTGTGGTGTACCCCAAAAGGCTATTCTCAGGCCAGTGCTATTTTCCATTTATGTAATACACTTTGGCTTTACTTTCATTTAAAGTTTCCATTCTTATGCTAATGTCCCCTAGTTTTTTTTGTCGGTTAAGCCTTGTGAATAGGCTAAAAGAGTTAATGCCTCACATATCTGTTGTCATGATATGAAATATTGAATTGCTCAAAACTTTCTTCAGCTTAGGATTTTTAAGTCAGAAGTTTCAATGTTCGAACCTTAGGCGGTCAGTAATCTCTAAATTGGAATCTTTCATACCCTGTATAAAATGTACTTCAAGGAATCTTGTTGTTTTCTTTGATCCCAATATGAATTTTGATCTTCATACCAGAAAAAAACAACAACCAAACAAACAAAACACAACTGTACATCAGCAGAAAACATTGCCAAGATGAGATCCTCTTTTAAAAACCTCCTGACTGTTCCAGAGTCAAAACTGAAGTCAAAAAAGGATTGAGCTGTTGCAATTAAAGCTCCAGAACTCTGGAAAGATCTGCCAGTCAGATCAAAGAGGTCACGTTGAGTGTCCGCTTTTAAAACACTTGTTATCGTAGGATTTCTTTTTAATTGCCGGGGACTCATGTTTCTTGTTTGTTTTTTACTTACATGCATCTGTTCTATTTTACACTGTCTTTGTAGTGTCTTATGATGGGCATTATAAAAAAAAGATCTTTCTCTTCCTCTTCTTCTTCTTCTTCTTCTTCTTCTTCTTCTTCTTCCTCTAAGCCAGTGTTTAAACAGTGTTCTGTCATATTTGAAGTTGTTAAATGAATAAGTCTTTCAAATGAATCGTTATGACAGTCAAACAAATGAGGAGACAAATAAGTTTATTTCCTAACCTTTCGCCTGTTTTCCCACCTTGCCCCACAGGGCGTCCATATTCACAGGTGGTGCCTGTTTAGTAATGATCATTGTACACTATGTAGGTCCTGGTAGTTCAGTCTATTACTTCCCTAATTTTTACACTCGTACTGCCTCTCCCTTTGACTGAGAAAATTACTCTTTAATGATATCTGCCATTTTTTCTTATCTGCTTGCTGAACATGTTGTTGTTTATTTGCCTCTCCGATGATTATAGAAGGCTGAGCACTGATTGTGTGCCACAGAGAGGATATTTGAGAAACACTAAAGCCTGAGAAGACCTTGAGATATTTTAGTGATATTTCATATATTCATGGACACTGAAACATAGCATGTGTATCGATTCAGTTTCATGAAATCTATTCATGTGCATAATTGTGTCCCAAAATCCATTCATTAGGCCGTAACCACCTTAATAATTATGTTTTTGACATTTAAAATTTTGCACTTTGAAATATCCTAATTACCTCACACTGCATTATGACATTTGCAGACCAAGTCTAGGTGTCTTTCAGTGTGTTAGCGAGAGTGCTAATCACTCTGGGCCTAATGGGTTTGTAAGCAATATGAAGATGGTAAATAGTGCAGTTTTGGTGTCCCTTGCATTTTGTTTTGATTAGGTCTACTTCACAGATAAACACACCGAGCCATAGATACGCTTCACCTACCTTCTGCAGCTGCAAATGAGCCCTTGATGCAATTACTTCTGTTTACCTTATAATTTACTGCTTGACAATGTTTCTAAAAGTGTGCACATTATAATTTGCAGAGAAGGCAATTAAAATATGTGGATATTGTGGCTTTTAATAGCATTTCTGGCATACAGCGCTGTTTAGTCATTCAAGGCTGTGAATTCAAGTCAAGTGATCTATGTCCTTAACCAGTGCTGGAGTGTGTACAAAAATAGTGATCTTTTCCAGTAGTTTTCCAAGGCAAATGCCATAAAACATATTCAAATGATCAACAAAAAAGAACCGCAGAGATCACACATTTGTCGTTCTCAAACATATTTTCCCCATGTCGACCAGCGCGTACAATGTGACCGCCAAGTTAAATTGATGTGGCTTCGCACAAGGTCACATTGAAACGTGTCAGGATTTCAAGGGAATTGGGGAAGTAAGGAGGCCTTTGTGTGAGAAACAAATGAATTCAACATTATAACTCAGAAAAATGCTTCTGAGTCATCAAGGAGGTGAAGTTAGATAAAGATAATTAGCGTGCTATGCCTGGAGGCAGTCCGTGCTCTTGTGTGGAGCCCACTCTGTGAAAGGCCTGGCCAAGCCTTGGGAATATTTTGCTGATGTCACTGGAACGAGACCAGCCATGTACACAGAGGTCTGGCAGAGTAAGGGTGCTGTCATTCAGTCTCAGCCAACTCTTCCTCAGTAATTAATGTACGATGCTAATTCCATCTGATACAAATGAAGCACGCTTCCCTCTACCTCCTAATTTTCTCTCACTCCAAAATAATGCAAGGGTTCCATTTGCAGAATGTCTCTCCGGTCTCTCGAGAGCCAGGTTCATTACAACTGATTTGTTTCACCACCTCTGGGTCCCATCTTTGCAACTCTGTTAACGTTTCTCATAACATACATCTGAATTCCTAATGACACTCAGTAAATAGTGAATGGAGGGCATTGAAACAACATTGTAACATTGGACACAACTGGAATGAGAGAGAGAGAGAGAGAGAGAGAGAGAGAGAATGTGGTGGTGCAAAATAAAGGGAGGGGGTATTGGAGGATGAGTTGTGTGAAAAGTCAGGGTGGGTGGGTTCTTAAATGAAGGGTTTAAGATCATACTGAGGGTTGGAAAGAAGGAGAGTACGAAGAGCGGCACAAAATAGAGAGGGGGAGTTGAAGTGCAGAGTGACGGCTTAACGCACATTTCCAGTTATGTGACACGAGCAAGCACATCTCAGGTTATGAGATACATGTCAAAACAGTCAATGTGTGTCTGTTTCATCCGTACAGTTTAGAGAAACCTTGGGCTGTCCTTTCCTTCAAACTGTGGTTTTCATCACAAAATAGACAGAGCCCCCTAAGGCTTTGTACAGGTGCTCAGCATCCAGCGTGCTTTATTCTCTTTGACTGTGGCAGCAAGTTGAGCTGAAAAAGCTTGTTTCAAGCCAGCCTGACTATGCACTGCCAGGCATCACAGCCCAAGCAGAAAACTCCTTCACCCCATTATTATAGGCTTCATTCAAGTTTCATTTGGTGCTTAGAGCATCTGATCAAAAATAAAAAAAAACAACCAAAAAAAAAAAAACTTTAACAGTCTCATTTAAGTTCATTTTGTCATTTGCCAGCTTATTTTAAGGTTGCCAACTGAAGAAAAAAAAAGAAAAAAAGGTCATCACCGTTCTGCATGTAGCAATGCCAGAAAGTCACAGCGACCGGGTAGCAGATGCATATATCCAGTGGGAACTGAAGCTGGCTCAGGCATCCTGCCTGCTTGCAGCCTGCAACATGCGTGGCCTCCATTGGACCATGGAGACAGATGCTATAAGACCAAAAGAGCTTGGAGATGTCAACAGACCTTAAAAAGTCCAAAGCCACATAGAGCCCTATAGAAAAAACTCCCGGTTGGTCCCTTGAGTTGCTCAGAATATTTGTCCTGGGTTCGGGGTTTGCTTGACAAGACCTGAATGTGCATATTTAATGTTGTTGATGGTATCATTCATATGTGGTACAATCTGAAAGAGCTTGAGACCAAAAAAAGGAAAAACATGAGGGATAAACCTTGAATACAAATGATGGCTTATGCAAATGATTTCATTCCCCAACTATAAACATGCAAACGCTGTTAGCTCTAACAAGGCAACCAGCATAAAGCTGTAATTTATGCAGAGTTCTTTGTGGTTTAAAAAAAAAAAAGTATCTTTGCTTAGCCCACCAGAGAGACTTCATTCAGAGTTGACCAACAGCATGGACATGTATTATGAATAAGCCAGGTCTCTTCAGGTTAAGCTCGAAGCTCATTCAGTTAACACCTAAAGGGGTTTGGCTTCAGCCTCATGCTGAGAGAGAGAGAGAGAGCTCAGGTCAGGGTATGCCTGCTCTTAGCCTCTGCCATTTTGTTTACTTTAAAGGTCACTGACTGATGGAGGGAGGGGGGTGGAGGGGTGTTGGGGGGGGGGGGGGGCTTGGGAGGAGTGGTTTGGATAGAAGAGCGATCTGTTGCTTAACTGCACATTTTCACTGATGGATTTCATATATTCATTTCATGGATGTTTGCGTTTTTGTGAAGGATGAAGGAAACTCACCTCTATAATTTGCCTCTCCTTTTTTCATGCACAGTTGGAAAGTAAACCACTAAGAAGCACATTTGCTTTGAGTGCCCCTCAGTATCAACAGTGAAAGACAGTTTAGTTTTACTCCAAATAATGCTGTTGTCAAAAATAGCTATCACCACCCCATTGGAAATAACAATCAAAAGGCTCCTTTCTACTGTAAAACTATGCTTTTAACGAATGCCAGTTGGTTCAGTGCTATTATGTGTACAGTCACAAACAATTATCCTAGCAAAGAACTTTAGACATGCAGATCCGATAGCTTTGATGATGCAGCTTTTGGCATTTGAAGTTTATTGTTGGCACAGACCCCAGCAGTGAAGGAATCCATTTGAACAATGAGCAGACCTCTCATGGAAGACTGATCAAGGACTTTCCTTGAACTCACTTTTAGATATTCAATTACTGTGCTTAGTGTGCCAATAGAAATCTCTCTTTCTTTCTTCTTTCTTTCTTTTTTGTGTGTTTTGTGGTATGTATATTACATAAGTATGATCCGTAGAGCTTTGTTTATGATGATGACATGACTCACTGCTTACAGTTTTTTTTTTTTTTTAATTATTACCAACAGAATATCTGTTAACTGACTGATTCACGAATTGATTGATTTTTCAATTTTGAACTGAGAGACAGAATGCCACTGGTCCTGTAAACTTTTTGAAATGGAAGTGTTTCGCCGTCTCTCTGAACATGGTTTTCTTCAGAGCATCACAATCAAACAAATGCATTACTCTGTCTCTGTGTTACTGTAGGCTCAATCTTCTTAGTGGTGGGAGCCCTGGACCGGAAGGACAAACATCAAAAGAATGCCATAGCCAAAGTGTGACGATGTCAGGGAGCAGTAGGGATTACTGATATGAGAGAGGGTTTCACTACAGCCTCAGACAGCCTGTCAGCGCTCGCTCTATGGTTTATACCAAAGCAGCTTTTAGCATATGGCTCACTGTCCCTTCTCCTCAGGAACTGTGGAAACAAAGTTCATTTCAGTAACCAAACCCAGCGGCCACCACAAATGGCATATTCTGAAACGGGGTCATTAATATGTATAAGGTGAAGAATGTGAGGGGAAGAGAATGATGAGAAGACAGAAATATGAAGGGGATACAGAAGAAGGTACTGCTTGGTATTATCTTAGTTTAGTGCAGAGATGTATATGGTTTTCTAATTCACAGATAATGCTAGAGAAAGCAGCCAAAAAGCTGCTACCGAGATTCGGTTCTAATCTCTCCCTTAGGCCCCTTTCAAATCCTGGCAAAACAAACAGTGCTTCAGTGGGTTACACTGACTGTGTTCTTTAACTGTTACAAATTCACAGTCAATGTGCTCTCTTCATGGGTGAAAAAACATGAGAGAAAGCCTGAGCTGTGAAATTGTGCTTTTTGTAGACCATTCTTTTTTTCATCACTACATTCAAGGAATGTGTTTATCATTGGCGTTATGGTGATTTAGATTTACTGTATTATAGTGCTGTTAAAACCATAGAATCATATACGGAAAATAGTCAAGGGTTTAAAATAATTTTCCTGTTGTATGACCATTTGCTGAGCCTTAATCTTTTTCATATTTCATCATTTTTAAAACACTGTAACCGCAAAGCATCGAAAAACTCTTAAGTCTGAACATGCAGGCTGAAATAACTCTTCAGTATAATCTCAGCATTTATATACGTATAAAATGAGATGTTCATCAGTAAATGATGAAATTTATGCATGACAATTGAGAACTGGTCAAAGACGAAGTGAAATACATTTTTTGTATTTTCACTCACAGGTTTGATTTAAGAAATCCATTCTTCCTCGATGATAGTCAATGGAACTCGTCAGTGCGTTTCTATCTCTGCCTGGAGCTAATCTCATTAATGTCTGACTTTTATCTCATTACTGTTTCAGCAAATGTGCATGTTCACATACTCATTCATGTTAGCTCATTGTGAGAAGGTAGGAGATAAAAAAAAAAGAGGGAATAATTGTAGCGCACAGAACTGGGTGCATGAAAGGTCAGCTGTCTGAAAGGATGATCTCTGATCCATAGGTGCTTCTGATTACTGATGTTCCAATGGAAAGCATAATTTCCATGGTTTTGACCTGTCAGAGCGATCTTCATTCACTGTTAGCCGTATCGGAATCCTTTGCTCTAGCCCCGCCCCTTGCCCTGAAGAAAACCCCCCTCCCCCCTCCAACCCCCCGTTCAGTACGGGGACTTCATGGAGTCTTGTGTCAGCAGTGGCCCTCCATCATCAAGGAGGGTGGAATTCAGCAGGGGAACTAGGGCATGATTCTGGATTAAACCGGTCAAAAAGCTTTCTTACATGATTAACTTGTCCATCAATCAGCAACACTGCTTACCCTGTCACCCTCCTCACCAATCACTGAAAATTATTAGCTATGGCCTACCATGTCACACAGTGCCACATACATTCCCATTTGATGTACTCCAATGCATATTGAGTGTTCGCATATATTAGAGCTCAATCTTTTTTGATTGGTCAGAGGACAGAACGGATAGCATCCTTGCTCGACAGTGCAGGTCTTCACGGGCTTCTTTTGCAAGAGCATTTACAGTTATGCAGGTGAAGAGCAATCAGATATAGACTCATTTGATTTGGCTGGGATTTGACTGAGATGATTCATCTCTCTGGAAGGATCTAAATGGGACCAAAACAAAATGAATCCCATTTCAAACCTAAAAATCTTAAGATTTGTCCAGCCATGTTACATAGCATGTGTTGTGCTTCACAGAATGGGAAAAAAAAGTGCATTTAAGTACATATAGCATTCTGAACAGCACATCCTCACATAGAGCAGTGCAGCTCACGTAGATAAAATGAACTATTTTGCACAAGTTCAGTTCACAAAGTAAGAGGTGTTGTCACAATAAGAAAAGGCTTGTAGTATAAATGGAAAATTCAACAATTTTAAATAGGGATGAAAAGAAAAAAAAAAGTTCTATTACAACATATGCATACTGAATACGCTTGCCTTAGCTCATATGCTAACTTTGTTTATCTGGATCTCTCCTCTGTCATATTTCCCCCTCACAATATTGAATTTTAACCGTGAGAGAATGAATAACTTGAGGAGTGCAATCTGATTTTAAAGCCGGCACAAGTGGCTTGATAGCACACAACAAAAGAAATGGGTAGCGTTACTGTTTCTGATGTGCTGCCCCAGGGTCAGGGACCCGTACTGAATATTATTAGAGTATGCAGATAAAGGGGAAAAAAAGCATCCTTCAATCTGAAAAGCTCGCATGATACATCAATAACACATCACCCCCCCCCCCCCCCCCCAAGCATGTCATTATGCAACAACAAACACAAAACCTTTAACTCAGGCAGAGGCTAAGGGTTTCTCGGTAACAAAAGATGTACATATAGCAGTCTCTGTGCTGCGTCCTTACTGTGGAAACCATTCTTTGCATTATGTTTTCCTTTCATTTTTTTTTTATCAGATAATTTGCATTCAAATTTTTATCTGACCTTTGCAACTTACTAGATTGCTTTCATCCAAGATAAGTATGAAAATCAGAAGTAGCCTAAATATCTGTTTTGCTCATTGCATTTCACTTTTTTTTCATTAGTATTTGTTCAACAAAGTAAAACAAGAAAATTATATTATGTTACACTACTGGAGTAGCTTTACAGTAACACTGAGATTTTTCTGAAACCCCATTTTTGTTGTTTAAACCCAGGAGTGAGCAGTTTAATCCTTCTATTTCCTGGGTTTTAGCTGAGCCAGAGTGCATAATCTCAACAGGAGAGTAAATGTAGTGCTTGTCGAACACATAGATCTTTGTGTGCTTGGGTAGTGACAGCCCAGCCCTGATCCACTGCCTACCTTATAGAGATTTAAGAACTCGAGGTATTGGAGGAGCGCTTATAAAATGCCTTTCTCCTCCTCTCTGAGAGCATGTGTTTCTGCATGATTCACCTCATTGTGTCTCGTGTGAAATGTAAATCAAGTTCCTAGTAATGGGTGGATGTGCCTTCATTCTCTCTCTCTCTCTCTCTCTCTCTCTCTCTCTCTCTCTCTCTCTTTCTTTCTCTCTCTCTCTCTCTCTCTCTCTTTCTTTCTCTCTCTCTCTCTCTCTCCCTCTTGTGCTTTTTGAGCTATAAAGGTCTAGCAGTACTTATGTCAGCACATGGCTTACAGAGGGGCAATTATACAGCACAATTAGAACTGTTTCTGAGTCTCACTGAACTTGCTGTCAAAAAATCAATGTAAGGAAGAACTCCATTAGCAAATCCTAAAGCTGGTGTCAAGGGCTCTCACCAGCAAATACTGTAAAAAAAAAAAATAACTGAAGGTTTTTTGATTTTATGATCCAGAGATCTCTTTCCTTTTGATTACAATAACCACTTAAAACTTCATGGATGTAGAGTACAGGCTGTAAAGGTGAAGGTTCCCTTTATTTAGTTTGGATAAGTTGTTATTAAACAGTGTCTAAGACTTGGTATGTTAACTGAAATTAAGCCTGGCAATAGAAATGCCCGCCATAAAATGGTATAAATATATTTCAGTGTTATCATCTAAGTAAGACTTTATACATATTTTAATATCAAGTCATCATCATCATCATCATCATCATCATCATCATCATCTGGGTTTCATCATCAGCATCCTAGCTGTAAATGTTTTCCTTAAATAGAAAACCATGTTCATCAGGTATAGCTTGTGTGCAATAGAATGAAAAAACTTTGCTTTTATTCCAATGCTTGTCCTCATGGAACTCACAAAATGATTTGTAATACTGCCAGCACAGCTCACAGCTGTCTCGTCGTGGCTTCGAGGCCTGCCAGGAATGTCTGTCTGCTGAACCATGCGGCAGCTCTTGTGTCTGGGCCTTAGGGGGAACCTACCTGCATTCTGGGGCGGGGGGGGGGGCAAATCTCCTTTTTTATTATTATGAAGCACATTTCCCTTTTGTATGCCAGTTCATTGGTGCAGTAGCTGAGTCAAAGAAGTCCAACATAAACCAAATGAAATGGATTTGGAAATGTGTGTAAGATTTACAACAACTTATCCAATGTTATCAAACTATGTTCATTGGCTATTTCCCATGTGAGTTAGAAATTGATAAACTGACCTCAGGAGACATTGGTGTTTTTTTTATTTTTTTGTTTTTTTTTTTCCTAGTGAGCATTTTCTATAGCACGGTGTAATTGCTCTGATGCAGAAACCAAGCAATGGTTCTTCCCAGTCTGACAGTCTCAAAGTTAATGGTGTGAAAACAGGGACACTGTTTTCTCTAACCTGTCAAGTGGTAATTGGCCAATGGTTTCCTATAATAGCAGTATACTACAGGGACTGCAGAGAGAGCCTCCTAAATTGTGTAAGAACTAATTGGATGGTCATATAACAAAAGACATACCTTTAGGATGGCCACATACCAAAAACAGCCAATATGCAGTAAGCAAACATCAAACTGATTTTTGTTTAATAAAGGTTTACAATTATGCTTGTGCAGTATATGAAGTCTGCACATGTACTCTGTATTTCTCTGTCTGTCTTTGTTAGATTAAATTCAATCCTGTTGTCTGTTGTTTAAAGCTTGACACAAATAAAAATGAGCTGCCCTGATTCTCATTAACAGCTTTTTTTTTCTCTTCTCAGGAAATACCCATGGACCCCTAAATGAAAGTAAAATGGTGGAAAAGAAGAAAAGACAAGAGGACGAGACCCAACAACAGTTTTGTCCGTGGCAGAAATAAGCACAAGCCAATCTGAGGTGATGAAACATTGAAACACAGCCCCAGTCCTTTGGTCAACATTCTTCCAGTGAAAACTCATCTATAAATGTATAAGTTGGGTATACTGAGGTTTGATAAGGCACTGGCACTCCAGAGAAAAAACATTCAGCCAATTTGAAAATCTTTCCCCCTATGACAACCTGAACATCTACTGACCCTACTGGGTAAACTGCAGAAGACAGCTGTCTGTTTTTTGGGATTTTTTTTTTTTTTTACCAGAATACTGTGAAGCTGTATCCAGCCTAGTTGAAAATACAGAGGCATCCCTCACTGCTAGCTACTGCCGCTGACCTTCAAAACAGGCACCAATGACCTTGAAACAGGCACCAATGGCTTGCAGCAGAGGCATGGTGATGAGTGCCTTCTTCTGGTCTGTGGCCATAGTTTATTTGACCCACACAACTGGAGTGAGGGGGGACTGCTGGCTTATTGAAGGGGAGAAAGGTTATGTGTGGCTGGCTATTTGTAGTCAAAACCAGCCTCCATATGAGGCTATACCCCAGCACATTAACAGTACTATTGTGGACCTCCGTCTAAATGAGAACAAAATCAAAAGCATACATTATTCTGCCCTCAGTCGCTTTGCTAATCTGACTTACCTTAACTTGACAAAGAATGAGATAACATACATAGAGGATGGGGCTTTTTCTGCCCAGTTCAATTTACAGGTCCTCCAGCTGGGTTTCAACAAGTTGCGTAACTTGACAGAAGGAATCCTCAGGGGTTTGGGCAAGCTTCAGTATCTTTACCTCCAGGCCAACCTGATTGAGACTGTGACACCCAATGCCTTCTGGGAATGCCCAAACTTAGAGAACATAGACCTATCCATGAATCGCATACAGGTGCTGGATGGGTCCACATTCAGCACCTTGTCTAAATTGACCACCTGTGAGCTTTACACCAACCCCTTCAACTGCTCCTGTGAGCTTCTGGGATTTGTCAGGTGGCTCTCCACATTCAACAGAACAAGTGAACGTATGGTGTGTGATTCTCCAGCCGGTGTTTCTGGTTACAGTCTCCTTAGCCAGAATCCAAACAATCCTACTTATCGCAATGCACTGCATATGTTGTCCACTGTGTGCACGGAGGACTATGTGACTCCGTTTATCCCTGTGCCTCCTGAGACCACAACTCTTCCTCCAGACTTCACACCATGCGGGTTGGAAGACTACTGTTCCTCTGGGACTGAGCCAGATGAGATCAGGATAAGTCCGACATACATAGACCTGGATGTAAAACCAGTCATGAAACTGAAGCAAGTATCGCACACAAACGCCATCATCACCGTACAGATTCCTCACCCATACAAGAAGATGTACATTTTAGTTCTGTATAACAACAGCTTTTTCACCGATATCCAAAACCTTAAAAGCAAAAACGAGGACATTGAACTGAAAAACCTGAAACCCCAGACAGAATACACTTACTGCGTGGCTTCCATACGCAATTCCTTGCGTTTCAATCACACTTGTCTGACTATATCCACAGGCCCCAGAAACGGGAAGGTGAGGGTAAACAACAATGCAACAGCAACTCACTACATCATGACTATCTTAGGATGCCTCTTTAGCATGGTAATCGTTTTAGGAGTAGTCTATTACTGCTTGCGAAGAAAGAGGCAGCAAGACGAAAAGCACAAAAAATCAGGTCTCAAGAAAAATATAATTGAACTGAAATATGGTGGAGAACTGGAAGGAGGGACTATATCCAGAATGTCTCAGAAGCAGATGATGGCTGGAGAGAGTATGTCTCGTATGCCGTACCTGCCTTCTGGAAGTGAAATGGAGCAATACAAGCTTCAAGATATAACCGAAACCCCCAAAATGGCAAAAGGAAACTACATGGATGTCAGAACAGGGGAGCACCCAGAACGTAGGGAATGTGAGATGTCCATTCCAGGGAATAACCAGGGTTCTGTCGCTGAGATATCAACAATTGCAAAAGAAGTAGATAAAGTCAATCAAATAATCAACAATTGCATAGATGCTCTAAAATCAGAGTCCACCTCATTCCAAGGTGTAAAATCTGGAGCTGTGTCGACAGCAGAACCTCAGTTAGTGCTAATCTCAGAACAGCCTCAGAGCAAGTCTGCTTTCCTTTCACCTGTCTACAAGGACAGCTACCATCATTCTCTACAAAGGCATCACACCTCGGACGCTTCTCCAAAGCGACCAAGTACCGCCACTGGAGGTCCCATGAGGAGCCCAAGGCCGTACCGATCAGAAGGTGCATACAAGTCTGAGTCCAAGTACATAGAGAAGGCCTCGCCGTCGGGTGAGACCATTCTGACTATCACACCCGCAGCAGCAATACTAAGGGCAGAAGCTGAGAAGATTCGGCAGTATAGTGAGCATCGGCATTCCTACCCTGATGCCCACCAGATAGAGGAACTGGAAGGACCAGAGAGCCACAAGGGCTCCATCTTGGAGCCTTTGACTCGGTCACGGCCCAGAGACTTGGCCTACTCCCAGCTTTCGCCTCAGTACCATAACCTCAGCTACTCCTCCAGTCCAGAGTACTACTGCAAACCATCGCATAGCATCTGGGAGCGCTTCAAACTCCACCGCAAACGTCACAAAGATGAGGAGTATATGGCAGCAGGACACGCACTGCGTAAAAAAGTGCAGTTTGCTAAGGATGAGGACCTGCATGACATTTTAGACTACTGGAAAGGTGTGTCGGCCCAGCATAAGTCTTAATCTAACTAAAGTATTTGTCTGTGTGGGGAACAGAGAGAGATGGACTTCAAAAGAGCAGAATGAAAATGTTCTTAATACGTTGAAATCACATTTAAATGGATAAAAACAACAGAACCGCCAACTTTGACTCTAAACAGTCTCAATTTTTTGAGTTTATTTATCAAAATTTAAAGGACATTAATTTAAGCAACAAGAAGAAAACATATCTAAAATATATATATAAGTATATATGTTGCAATGGATTTTAAGTATTTGGTTATCGCATGGCCAAGTCCTGTGACAGTGGATTTGCTGTTGTGTACTTTGAGAAAAAAAAAATAATTCAACAATGACAATGTCTCCTGAAATCTCAGTATTTTTTTCTCATAGAACTGCTCTACGTTCATATATGAACAATTTTATCTCCTTAATTATATTTGAATTTGTTCTAATTCTACAAAAAAAAAAAAAAAGGAAAAAAGAAATTATGTACAGAAACGGTTTCTATATTTGCAATGTTTGCTGTTAAAAAAAGAAGGGAAAACAATGTGTTTGAATAATCAGGTTTAGAATAATGGATTTCAGAAACAGCTCCTGTGTCATTTATGAATGTCTTGAGTTCTGACGGACAAACATTGCACTGGTCTTCACTCCTTTTGCCAATTAATTTTTCTTTTCATTTCATGCCACTAAACAAACAATACTATATGTAAAATGTTATGTTTATTTAAACCATGTCTGCAAACTATTATGCTGTAGATGGTGTACAAGAAACATCTGTACAATGAGGCAGGTCATGACAGGTAATTACAGTACCAAAGGGCAAAGATAATGAAATTAGTAAGAAAATACTGTTTCCAGGGAGGAAAAAAAAAAAAAATCCCATGATTAGCCATAGCTGTGTGTTCATTGTGAATACTAAACTGACATGAACACATCTGTTCCATTGTCCCAATGTTCAAAGCGTTTTTTTTTTGTTTGTTTATTTGCTCTTCCCCTGTTAATATTACTCCATTAAGGAATTGTAGGATATTCTACCAAAGTGCTTGAGTGGCAGCTCCTCGCACTCTGTGCAGATGTTTCCACCATTCTCAAACCAACCGTCCTAAGGATGAATGTATTACACGCTTAACAGTATACAGCAGCTCTTTTCCAAGCTGCAATTTTTTTTGTTATTCACTACCACATATTACCCAGTTTTTCATTCTGTACGCTGAGTTTTGATATTCATACTTTCTTTCGATATATTTTGCCAGTTCTCTGTCAACAGTACTAAACAAACCAGAGGAACAAAGATGTTTGTACACCTTAGGGTCTTGTTTTAGGTTTTTCTACTGTTTGACTGAAAAAAAAAATTGCTTTTTGTAAACTGTTGGACTCCACTTTACAAGGATAAAGAAGTGAAGCTACTGTGATGATCTGAAGTTTCAAACGCTACAGAGAGATAAAGACTTAATTAGCCCTGAGGTGGACTATTACATCTGGATTTGTACATCGCTGGAGAGGTGTTACATAAAGTAACTGGGTTGTCCAATTTCTTATTTCAACCGCCTTAAACTTCTGAAATATCTGTATAACTGTATTTCTCTTCTTTTTCTTTTTTTCTTTAAGTGTTGATGTTTTTGAAAAAGTCTTCATTTGTTGTCATTTTTTAAAAAAAAAATGCATTTCAGTAGATTCTGAGAGCTGTCAGGTTTATAGGCAATCTAGCGAGTACTCTATATGTTTTTTATATTGCATATTGTAGCACTCCTGTATCTCATGAAAATTAGACATGTTGGCACCTGTGAATGGAGGGCAGCTGTTGCTGAAGAACATCAGAGAGATGAATAAGAGCACAATAAAGTGTTATTTTTTATTTCTTAATACTCTGTTACCTGCTTTCAGACAAAGTACTGTGAAATAAAGGAAAGGGTGCATCTATACCTTTGAAATCTTAACGATCAATTCATTTCTTCTTCTTATTCTTCTTCTTCTTTTTTTAACTGGTGATTCTGGGAACACCAGCAATATGTGAGTGATTATCAGTATGCTCATGGGAATGCATGCAGTTAAATCCAAGAACAAGGTGCTTGTCTCACAGCAAAGATTAGAAAGGAATGGACTTAGTATGTAGTAATAACATGAATATGTATCATTACAACAACTACATTTATGCCATAAATCTTGAAACAACAGTTCCTGGAGAAATTTCAGCTGAGATTATCTAAAAATGAATAATTTACAATTAATTTTACCAACAGATTAAATATGTCATTCAAGTAAACCATTCAAGTAAAGACAACCTTATTTAATTATAACCAGTTAAGGATTGGATCTACTAAAAGTTTGCTGGTGTTTTACTTCATGTAAAGCTGTATGCACAGTTATTAATATAACATTTGCTGGTGTTAAATAGGTGAAGTGCATGCTTTGTTGATTTTTGCAGGAGGAATGGATTAATGTGCGGTTTTGGGTTTTCTTGAGGGAGTGGGTTCTACAAAAATAACATAAATGAATATTTGTCTTTTAAGCCTTAGACCTAGAGGAGACAGATTACAATTTCCCCATAAGACATTGCTGTTTACTGACAGAGATTTGAGAAAATGTTAACCCTGCATTTGACTGGGGGGAATAAAAGCTCTAGGAACAGTTATACCAATAGTTTCTGAAGGAGTAGTGTCTACAGGATGACTGCACCGTGATTTTGTATGTGTGTGTGTGTGCGTGTGTGTGTGCGCGCGCGTGTGTGTGCATGCGTGTGTACGGTTCTGTTCTGTTATTTGGAGAAAAATCATTGTTAGCTCTCTTTCAATTGGACTATTTAATGTAGATCACCCGCTGAGAAAGCTTCTTCAAACAGTCATTTGATCGTCCTGTCTGGATACAGTAACCTTATCCTCTCATGCTATAAGAATAAAATACCACTCTGGCATTAGGCCAACAAACCTGTCTCAATCAGTTTTAGGGCAATAAATAAAACCACTGGACAACCAATTTAAGCTATTACAAATGCTTTTGTTCAAATCTGGAAATTTCACTATCCGTTTAAGCAGATTCACCTATTCAGTCTGATCGCTTGGTTTTTTAATGGCCCAAAACACTGCAAGCAAAATTACATTTTGAAGGCTTGCTGTTTATTAAATTAAGATAGTTTGCTGCTGTTTTTGATTAGTAAATCATCCTAGGTAGATCACTGGCAAATAAAAAACATGTCCGCACAAGCAAATTAGCTTTCACTGTTGTCATTCCAGTTAGATCCAGTGTAATGAACATTATAAGATACAATGCATGGTCAATTGGTCCATGGTTTATTATTTGTGAATGAAGAGCAAAAGAAAATTCAAATTTAAATTAAGTTTAACTAATGCTGACATGTTACATAGATATGCTCAATAGGTTTAGAGAGCCTCTCTCATGCAAACAGAAAAAGAAAAAAAATAGAACTGAGCTGTTGAATGTTTGTGCCATGCTGAGATGTTTGCTTTCTAGCTTTCCAAGGCTGTTTATGGGGAAATAGAGCTTACCAGACCATGTAGACTTATGGTTCACTGATTCTCATGGCCATTGCTGCCAAAGTATATTTAGTTGCATCAAGATCTAATCTCAGTTTTAGCATATGAAATAGACCGGTCAATGTCATTAACAAATCAAACTATTTTGAAATGAAAACCCTCCATGTCTACACTGATATTAGCAAATCATATGCCTATAACTTTAAATATGTGAATAGTTTAAGCTTTAATGTATGAATGGTTTAAGCTGTACTTGAAGCGACATAGGCCGTCCACCAGTGACAGCACGTCTCTTTGTTTCCTCTTAGGCAAAGACATCCCAATCTCAATGTGAATGTCTCATCTTTCAAGGCAACAAATTGGATGTGATAAGGAACATTTCCCCTTGACAGATCAATCCTGGACATTCTTAAAAGTTTACTGAGCAAGAAAAATTGCCTTAAGATTGAAGATTTATCACAGCGATATTCAAAAACGAATTGTAGACAAGTCTTGGCGTGTATATGGAACAAAAGCAGAAACCATTTTCACCTCGTATGAAATGAAATTCCAGTGACTTTCAAATAAAATTTGTGGAAACTTGAATGAAAAACAAACTATCTTTTCTTTTCTTTTCATCAAGGCCAGATGTTGTCCACTTGTCACTTGTAAGCCTTGGTTGTGTCTACTACAAACAGAATGGCTATTCTGATAAACAAAATTGGTTTGAGTGTCAGGTTGAATAACTGTCTTTGTGAAGCCTTTTATTTTATCATTTTAATTAATCAGCTATTATCTCTATCTTTTGTGTTCTATTTTCTCCGCTTCCAGCAACAAGACACTGTAAAAATACAGTTCATAGGACAAAAAGTATGAACTGTACATAAGCCTAATGTGGGTATTAACTTGAGGCAAAAAATTTATTTTTTTATTTGTTCCAAAAAGGTATATGATGCATCCATTTAATGTGCCTGTGTCGGACCACTGATTAATTCATCACTCTGTGTTTGATCTTTCTTTAAATGAAGATTCACTGCATAGATCTGTGGTCAAGTTTTCAGAATGTTCTAATCACAGATTCAGTTCTATTGATGGAAGGCTCAAGAGACATCAACAAAGACAACAATCTTAAGCAAGGTTACAACGACTACTCACTTTTGCATGTCCATTGATGCACTGACATACACTAACTCCTGAAGCTACATTCTGGACAGTAGTGTAAACACATAAACCAACCTCTGAAAATTGCTGGCCATTTTTGCAAATCCACGGATAGACAAGTATTAGCTCCAAAACATGCTGTTGGAATGAAGAATAATGAAACAGGTGAGTAAAAAAGAGAAAAAAAAAAACAGTTGGGCTGCCTTGACCTCATAATTTAACAATGCCCTCACACCTTTAAGGGTCTCGTCATTTGATCCAGGGTCGATGGGATTCCATAGGCAGAATTAATTTTCCTGGCCAAAAAGGCTAAGGGGCAAAAAGGCTTTTTAATCTCACTGTGACCAGTGAACAGCTCAAGGGTTGTTTTTCCATATGGTTGGGTAAAGTATGTGTGTGTGTACATGTGTGCATGTGTGTGTGTGTGTGTGGGCTAAAACATGGCGGTGGGGTGGGCCACCATTAAAGACACATATTTTCATTCCAGTGTGAGGGGGAGGTTCTGCTCTGCATTCACAGGTCTGTGTGGTGCCCTCATCTGCCTAATCGGTAGGAGCGCGCACAGAGGCAGCTCAGCCAGCTTTAAAGAGCACACGAAAGCAGAAGCAATATGCAAATGAAGCTGTAAATGTTAAGATTCATCCTTTTCCTTCTATCACACTTGACAGTAAGTGAATAGCCATCAATCTTCTCTGCTGCTTATCAAAAGTCTCACGAAGTTTTTGTCTCAGGAAAAATTAACCCTCATTTTTATTTCTTTTTTATTACCAATCAAATTACTTTTTTATTACCGTATTTTGTCTCTCATAAGTTCACATATTAAAGTATAGTCAGAATATACAGAGGAGTATTTCTCACCAACAAACTTGCACATTTTTTTTCACACACCAAGAAGACGATCTCCAGTATGTTGTGTAATGTAAGAAATTCTCATTTGCGTGAACAACATAAAATGTTTCATCAGACAAAAAAACACAGGTCGGGCTGAACGAAGTTGATCAGTTGTCTCAGTCTGACAAAGAGAGAATTAGGTACAAATTAAAATATATGTAAAGACATCGAACCAGAATGAACTTGTGTTTGTAGTAAGTCAGGATGTTTCACAGAGGTTGATACAGCTGCAGAGTGTATGGGTTTTTCAACACTGTCTTGTTGCAAATTACTATCCATAATCATTCCTTATGGGCAGATATGGACAGTGGACATTGACTTGAAAAACACATTCCAAAGGCAATCAAAAATGGCAATCAAAGTAGCAATGGAAATCTAAGATCCTCTTTGATCTTAGGCTTGTTTTATTGTTATAACATGGAATTACCTAATTGTAGTAGTTTGTGCTACTGGCTGACATGAAACACTATTATACCTAACTAAAAACAAAGTATATCTAGAGAAATTAATTAAAAACACGCGCGCGTGCACACACACACACACACACACACACACACAATGGCACACGCAGGAAATCGGTCAATTGCATAAGCCTTGTAAGACTGCTGAAGCTCAAGTTTTGCCTCATATTCTTGATATGAATGGCTTAATATAATTAAAGAGTTGTCCTTTAATTTCCATTTATTTACCTTATATAAATCCATGTATAACTTATCCCTTATTCCTATTTTGACACCAGCCATAACTATCATAATATGAACTAAACACACTGAAAGACGACTGGTGCTTTTTCAGTGCTTCTACTCCTCTGTTTCTGCAGCTGACTGGAACTCCGCTATCTCTGTGGGAGGTACATGACCCAGGCACATCTAGAGAGAGTGAGAGATCGACGCCTTTGTTCAGTAATGGCACGAGTCTCTCCTTGCTGCGAAAGGACGATACACCTGATATTCTAGATATGCTTGTGAGAGCAAGCACAGCATATTCCCCTAACAGTCAAGAAAATGCCAAGAAGAATAGGTCTGTTACCAGTGCAGGTATTTTTTTTAAGGCATTTTAAGATATTTTAAGACTTTTTCCAAGATGATAAATCAACTGCCAGTTATATCCAAACAATGAAAACCTCACTGAATTGAAGTACACAAAATATTACCATATATTGGAAAACAAATGTAATAATATTGTTGCCATGTACATTTTTATTGGATAAATGTTATATATTTGGCCAACAAAGTGAATAACAATGTATATATGCGTGTGCTACATATACCTGTTTCTAATGTCATAGAATTTAAAATGTGCTTAAAGTGAATATGAGTTTGGGAGAGGGCCATAATTTGTACTTTAAATGTTTATTTTCACTGTTCTGCAGTTTAAGACGGTTTTGATAACTTTGTCACTTGTTGGATAATTGTTTTAGAAACCACAGAGTCTTTGGACTTCCCACTTTTTATCTCTTCTAATTGAATGTACTTCACGCATGCATGGGTCTTGCTTTTATGCTAATGGTTTGATAGGGCAAGGAACTTCAGAGGGCCCTGCACTTTTGAATAGTAATGATTTTAGATGAAACATTAAGGAATGTTTTCTGACACAGAAAACTCAAACAGATATATGTTTTTTTTTTCATAATCTGGAGTAGTGGGGTTTCTCCTCAAAATAACTGTAGATATTGATGCTCAAGTATGGTGCAAAGTCCAGAAAGTTTGTCAGCGACACTTAATATTTGTTGCCATACACTGTTTGAATAGCAATTATTCAAATGCTGTGAGAAAAGTCAGAACTGAAAGTATCTAACATGCACAGTTACAGTACCACTGATGCACACTCCCTCCTGTTGTGTTATAAAGGAAAAGACAGAGAAAATGCTCTCAGAAAATGATTGTAAAAAGTAATTTTGAGGATTCAACCGGCTCCTAATAGATACAATTAGCCTTGCTAATTGTGGGCAATTTGTATCGGAAATCTGAAGACAATAGGACGGTGTGTTATGATTGCTCAATCAAGCACTAATTAGGTGAAGTTGATAAGCATGTTGCAGGTATAAAAATTCACATGCAGGTGGATATAGCCCTTAATACGATGTGGCATAAATTCTCCCTTAGTGTGATTGTGGAAAGTTGGTGCTTGTTTGTTATCACCTAAACAAAACTCTTGTGCATCCTACTCAAGTCAATATGTCTCTAAGTGAAGGAGACTTCAGTATATCCAGAGATGTATATTCTATTTGAAGGCAAAGAAATAAAAGGGATTGGTTTTGCCACCGCAGATTATTCAGGAAAGAACTGATAAGGGTGCAAAGTCTGCTTCAGGGCTTTATGGAAAATAAGATAAACCAGAGCCCCTTTGAAAGCAACCGTGCATCAGTTTCACGCTGTCTTTAATCTAGCCTGGCTCCACTTTTCTGAAGAAATATCAGGAGTGAAAGAGTGTGCAGAGAGGGAGTAAGCTGGGGGCAAGCCCTGGCGTTTTCTTCAGCCAAAATCTGCCCCTGCTTGAAAAACCCTGGCAGAGGACTGGAGGAGAGGCCCGAACACACTGCATGGCAAAAAAAAAAAAAGAAAAAAAAGGAAAAAAAAAAGGTTGGGTGATGAAAGTCTTTTTTTTTTAACATAGTCTGGCTTTTGTTTTTCTGTTCATATGTAAGAGTTTTGCTTGTGACAGATTATATTCTCAGAACTGTCAGCTGCGTTTTCTGCAAGCATTAGCACTTCCTGGCTGGTGGCTGGATGACACTAGGGACTTTATTAGTTTAAACTGGAGAAATTAACTGATATGAAGGAATAAGATGTCGTATAGCAAAAGGACTACATGGTATTCAGGCACAGCTGAGTCTGCAGGTGTCAGTAATGCAGGAACGAGGAAGGAGATTACATTCTTCTTAACGTGACATGAGTATATTAATGTTGTGAGCATGTTTATTTAGGTGTACATGTACGGCAGCCAAAACACTAGCTGAGCACTAAAATACAGTATTATGTAAACATTTCAATCTGATCATTTCTCTTTTGTCTTCTCTTGTACAGTGACTTGGTAAGCAAAGATCTGAGACCTTAAATCCTTCTGTATTTTATCGGGGGAAATTACAAAAAAAAAAAAAGAGAGAGAGAGAGATAAATGGAGGCCTGGATAGATGGAAGCTTGTCTTGGACGATGCAGAAATGGTGAGGCAGCAGCACTGAGTCACATTTATCTATTAGATCTTATCTTGAGAGCGTCGGTCCACTAGTCAGTTTGCCTGCTTATATCATTCCCTTTTTGCAGCTGTCACATTTTCACACACAAGGGAAGATGCTGCTCCACAAGGGAATGGGCGGCATCAGACAGAATGTTCTAATCATCCTACTGGATATGGTCCTGGTGGATATCTTTATAATGGTGCAGCTGGACAGCGCATCTTTAGGGGCACCGGTCAGCTGACGGGACAGTGAGCAAGGCGAATTAAGCTATTATTGAATATGGGCATTGATTGACTGATGTTTGCTGGACAGATGCTTGTTTAGCCTCTGTCAGTTTGCCCTAAGAAACACAGTTTTGTGCCATATTGTTTGAAGTATCCAGTGATTAAGCAATAACCCATAATAAACTTCCTCAATTATATAGTTGCATCAGGTCACATTTCATGCTTCCTGTGTGATACATAGCAACTAATGAGATGTCTCTGACCAAACTTTCAAAGGTCATTCTAATATTATGGAGTGAGTCATTTGGAAGAACTGTTATTAAATACTTTAGCCAATTAGACAAGAACGATGACATGTAGACGGCCTATGTGCACTAATATGTGTTTGACATTTAAAGGAGCATCATGGAAGGTTAGACGTTATGTGCTTAAAAACTGCAGTTTAAAAATTAAAATGGACACCTGTGTAATTTATATTAATGCCACAGCACTGAGTAAAGTCAGGTCTGTTTTAAATGAGAGAAAGAGCGAGAAAGAGAGAGTAGGCAGCTATTTTTATCTAATCAGTTCAGTGTGCTTAGTAGAGAGAACAGCTCTTCATATCTTACTAGTTGGAATGGACCAACATATTAAAGTTACATTTTCAGAACAGAAAGCTTTACTTATGAAACTTTGTAAATGCCCCTTTTTGGTTTTGTCATTATCTTGACATTTCTCCCAAACAAAATCTGGGGAGAAATTCACATTTTTTACCAACCTAAACACACACACACACACACACACACACACACACACACACAAAGTAATAATTAAATTCCTTTGTATATCATATGTACATCTATACAAAAACTTTCAGTTTGCATTATGCAATAATATTTAAAAATATATTAAAATACCTCTAACAAAACTATCAGAACTACCACAACTACTAAAAGAATTACATGCATTTACCAGCATTTTGCAGTTTTCCAGAAGTGGTTGTCATTCTTGTCATATCCAAAAGTACAGGTCCAACCCTCTGACCATCTCAGAATAGTTCACCGTATGGAATGAGAGGAATATTTGCTACACTTTACATAAGTAAAGCTGATGTGGACATTCCTCTGCACTGCCCAACTGGGAAAGCACATTTAGCATAAATGTCAAACACATTCCCTCATGCTACGTCAAACAGTTGTAGAACTTTGTATTTTTTGCATTCACTTGAACAAAAATCAATGATTTCAAACCTAAGTGCAAGAATCAAGGATGCTGAATGAATATTGAGCAGGTGTGTGCTTCAGTGCTTCGTATTATACTGATACATTCCTGATAAAATGATAGAAATGAAACCACGCTGTCAGTGTTTTACTTCTTGCTTTTTCTGCTGTCTGGAAATCAACCAGCTGTCCTATCTCTGTGGGTGAGTATCTGACCCTCTCATTATAGAACAGCCTCTGACGTTTGTTGGCAGCTGGACCACTGAGCCTGGCAAAGCTGAAGGCCAATTTCAACCTTCCAGCCGAGGGAAGACAAAAATTCAGCATGTGAGCTTAATTCTTAAGAACATACCACTACATCAAAAGCAATCCTTTAACTGTGTGCTTGTCTTCTAAAATAAATTGCATTTTCCTAGAAGATTTTGAGTAGCTGGTCAATACAGTCTACTTAAAGCATTCGACTCTTCCACCTTACTTTGGATTACATGCAGTAGTACATTTCTTCCTAACCCCTGACAATTTTCACAATTTTTAGATTATCTTAGTTTAATATTGTCTATTTTGGTCACAACACAGAGGACATACCCCAGAACCCCTTGTAAATTATGTAGACCTCAAATGTACACTGAGCCAAAATCTGAGCAGTTTGGTTTGGCAGAACATGTACATTCACTTACTTGATAGAACAGCATTCTGCCTTCAATATACACAGTTTAACTGCTAGTTCTAGTTCCAGAACACTTACTGCCAGTCACTGAAGAAGACTTGGGTCTCCCCAAAGGAGTAAGGCCATACAACATACTGGCGTTTAATGTCTTTGGACATGAATATTTAATTGTAAACCTGTCATGTTTACTCTAACACATATTCTAGAGAGAACCTGGCTGAGGCAGAAGAACCTGGAAGTTCAAGAGATCTGAGGCCAGACCAAATGAAACAATCATTGAACCATCCCTTCATGAGTTAGAACATAGAGTTCTACCAAGGAATCCAATGACAACAAATGGGTAATGATATTCTGTGCATAGTATAACACCATTGTTATGAGGAGAAAAAAAGATGCACAGTCAGTTGTCAACATGTTCCATGTATTGTGAAAAAAATAACCAAGAAACATTGCAAAAATGGTTATTTTCAAACAAAGTAACTTCCCCATTTTTTTCTTTTCTTTTCACCCTTAACTGGAAACATCCAGGTAACATAAAACACTGTCATCTCCCTGGTGCAGTGCATCAACTTTCCCTTACTTTTTTACAATAGTTTTATTCCACACAATTGTGAAAATCCCCAGTGGTGGTCTCACAGCCCCCTGTGCTCAGGCTCCAGTTAAACTGATGTATGGGTGAGTCACTTGTTCCTTTCAAACCAATGATCCATACTGTGAGAAGGCATGGCTCAGCAGTGGATCTGGAGAATAGTAAGTAACTGACCACTTGTTTCCAGCAAAGTTAAATCACATTGACAAAGCGACAAAGAGACCTGGGCCCCATTTCCCATTAGTGATCAATTTAAAATGTTAAGGCTGTTTTTGAAGTGCAGCAAGAACATCATATTATATTTTACAAATAACCTGAGAAAGTGGGCACAATACTTAAGTGCAGGGACGGCTTGAGAAGTGCTGAAAGATCAGTTGATTTGGTGTCAAGACTCAAAGTCATGAAAAGAGACCAAGAAAAGAAACATGTATATTACCCAATGCCTGTGTACTTGATTCACGGGTGTAGTTTAACAACTGAAAGGGGATTTTTCCATTTTCAATATTCTGATCATAGCTGAGCATGTTACTATAATACAGTGGCTACAACATGTTGAAAACCAGATTCTGATAATGGAACAGCTGACAATGGAACACACAGCTGTGTAATAGTCTTGTAAGGAATGAAATGCAGTATATCAGTAAATTACTAAACAAAATTTTGCAGTTCTGTTCACCATTAATAACAGTATAATTTATATTAACTTAATTTATCTGAATTACTGTCAATGTTTATCAGTAATGTGGTTTATCAGTAAAGTGTTTTCACTCTGTCTTTAAAATCACAGCACTTTCAAGGATATACTTCAAATGTCTTTCATATAAGAAAAAAAAGAAAGAAATGTTTGACACATGTTAAATGAGCTGAAAGGTAGAAAGTTGTGAAAAACATCTTTTTGGTCAAGAGAGGAGGAGTGTAGTTTTGGCTAAGGTTAATAAAATAAAACTGCGATGTTGTTTCTCTCACCATTAAGGGAAATCATGTCTTTGATGATATATTCATTTAAACTGAATTTAAATTTAAAATAATGAACACTTGTTAATACCCCCACATCTTTTGGATATTTAGTCTAAATCTTTTCTTACAATAAGGAATATCAAGCTGTTTCACATGTAGTACTTACAAAGTAATATATAGGCTAAATAAATGATTATACATTTAAAAGATAAGTCTATTGGTGAGGAGCCCCATTGTACGAGTGTTTTATCATCAACATTGTTAACAATTTTCGACAAGCAGTCAGACACTCCTAAATCAGTGATGTTTTTATTAGCTTTTCTGAATTAAGATGCTTTCAGTGAATGAGATACAGCTCTCATTCTTTGAAACTGTGGCTGATGAGCAATAAGACTCAGACACAGAGTGTGTCCATGTAAGAGAAGCTGCTCTTATGTTCATGACAGCTTTATAGATCAAGAACTCACTGGCTTCTCTTTCCAGTAAGGTCATTGCCAGTGGGAATATGCCTGAGACCCAATAATGGCTTTTGATGGTAATATGGTGAATGAGGCCAGTCCAAGGTAGTGTCTGAATCTAAACCCAGCTCGTGATCAAATGTGGAGCAGCATCTCACTGGCTAGCATAAGCCATGATCTTCACAACACCACCTCATTCTTATGCCTGCACCCAGCCTTCTAGTTTTATAGAGGGATCTGTGTGTATTTTGAAGGCCAGTAAAAACTTGATAAGGCAATCACAGGGCCCACAGTAAGCAACTGATGGAGGGCTGGCATCCACCTGTCTGTATGAATGGCACATTTTTCTGCTTTAGGTTGTTCAGGTGAGTTACCTGCAGGGTAAAGTGCTTGACAAAACAGCAGAGATTGAACAAAAAACAAGTCTAGGAAGGCTTGCACCTTTGTCGCTGTCCTCAGTTTTGTCCCCTTTCTGACCTCATCTCTGTTGTGTGACTCTGGCTGTAGGACACGCTACGAGAAGACCAGAGCAAAGAAGACAACCCTGTATCAAGAGAGGTGATATTTCTTAGGATTTATTCGTAGTCCGACTGACTATATTCCAATGAAAACCTCCCCCAGGCCATTCAGATGCTCTTCTATAACTGGATATTAGGATAGCATCAAGATAAATCCTATAAATGTGCTATGGGAGTCCTCGCAGCACAAGCTCCATCATGCATTGAAATATAGCTGATCAGTGAGTCAGGCCTCCGGGCACTGCTGATATAGGCGGCATCCAGTGGTGGAGACCATTCTTTCTCTGTGCTCTACAACTATATCAGCTTGTCAGTATCAAGATAGAAAAATCAAAAGTGCTGAACCAGGCAGAGCCTTCTAAGGCATCCACGGTGTCACCCATTCCGGGCAGGGGGCCTTTCACTATGATACTGTTCAAACAACTTGTAATCCACACAGAATCTCCACTCTCCATTCTCCTTCTTCACGCGCCAGATGCCTGGGGGCTGCAGTTCTCCTCTATCGCTTCTCTGCTGGTAAAGTGGAATCCTATCTCTGCATTTTTTTTTCAGCTCATGTGCGCTAAGCACTTTCTTTTAGATGTAGACGATCACCTCTCCCAATGTGGTGTTTGACTAGACCACACCTATGAGTGTTCTGAGGAGAAGAACACAAAGTGTCATTGTGTCCACCATTCAATGGGGTAACTTCATTTTTTTGGTGAGTGTGGACTACTTTGCAGACACAGGAGAAACAAAAGTAAAATAAATGTGGGCCTCAATCAACAAGATCACTCTCATCAACTAAGAAATAGAAGTCAATCAGCTGCATACCATGTTAAAGTTTGCACACCATGGTCTCCAGTAAGGGAGTAATGGAACATGTATTTATGCTAAACCATTCAGTACTTAAATTGTGGTGTGTATGGGATGTGAAACACATTTCTGTTCCAGTATCTCAGCTGCCTGAAAACATGTAGAAGATTTCGCTTTTTTAACAAACGAAGCAGATGCTAAATGCTCTGTAAAAGTTTTCATCACTGTGCACTATGCATTTCACCAAGGAAAACTGCAGGTTGTGATTGTAAGTGAGACAGAAAATTTCCATTATCTTTTCTCTGGATGCACCAGAAATGTACAGGACTGTGATTTGAAAACCGTGATATATATTGAATGATGACTTATGTGTACCATTTTACTCCTATTCATAAGGGTCTGAGACACAGGCTGCAAAAACACTATTATTCGAAGGGCTAACGCTGTGAGTTTTACTGAGCTGGTTTTCTCCCTGGTGTTTTAGCTCCAAACAGCTGGCATAGTCCTCTGGTGTAAAATCAACCTGGCCGAGATCTTAAATCATCGCCTCTCAGAAGAGGGACTCTCATGTCCCAAAGCTAAATAACACCCCAGGTTTAGGTCCCTAGGGTCATTTTTAAAAAAAGAAAATCCCTGGTATGGTGTCATAGTCCGAATTGATTTTCCAAAAATATTAAACACTTGTTATAACTTACTGAACATAACTACCAAATATGATATAGTTCTGTGTCTAAGCATAATGTCTTAGGTATGACACTAAGTGTCTGGCAACTGTTTAGTTATTTTACTGTTTAATCATAGGCTATGAGGTGTAAGGTTTCTCATTAAAGGATGTTAACCAGTTCCAAGACAAACACATGAAGTCCTACACTAATAAATCACAGGTCCAAACCTGAATAAACCAACACTGACACAGTCCTGACCTACAAGCATAGCATGCAGGATGAGTCCTGTTACAATGCACCCTGCTGAGGTTGCATGTTCGAATCTCAGCAGCATGACCGTCATGCTTGGCTGTTGCAAAGAACACAACTGGCCATATTCTGGGAGGGTCTGCCTGACAGCGCCAGTTCGTTATAATTAGACAAGGACTATCAGTGGTCATTACATCTTAAACAGTATTTGTCAGTAGCTCAATATCATAGACAACTCTAAGTGGTTCAAACAGCATTATGTTATTTTTTTCTTTAGGCACTGATCATGTGGCAACACTTTCAGATAGCCCCGGCCATTCATGCACTTGATGAAATCACTCTAAAAATCAGAGTGGCTTTGCTAATAACAGGTCACAGCATATCAGAAGCATCTGTCCTTCAGCAAGGCCACCATCAAGGCTATCTCCATTGCCCTCCACTCTCTGTCACTTCAATAAAACCAATGGCTCAGGCTATTAGAAAGGATCATGAAACCTCTGAATGCACTACATTAGAGATGGCATTTTATTATACCTTTCAGACATCTATCACTCATGGTCTGGACTTATTTGATCATTTCAGCAAAATATCTGGGTACAAAATGAAGTCTGACTCCGCTAAAATGATGCAACCATAGCCCCCTTCTGAAAGATCCATAGCAACTATTTGGAGAGATCAGGAAAAAAAAGGAAACTAAAGTCAAAATACACCATAACAGTCTGTATTTTGATTCTGTTAAATATGAATAATTGCGGTGGCATTTTACAGCTAACAACCAAGGGTTTCAATGGATGTAATCTCTTCCCTTTTCAACAAAGTAAATATACAAATTAGTTAATTTTTTAACCTTCAGATTATAATGTGTAGTGATTTCTTCCTTCTTTTTTCTTATTTTTTAACACATATTTCATCTGGCATTTCCATCCACAAGGCTAAAGTAACGTAAAAGTCAAATTGTTGTATAGCTGCTGAAAAAGCATCCCAGAATAACATGAAAGTGTTGATATTACTTATCCACTACATTATTATCTGACATATATCAGCACATTGGAGGGATCTTTGGAGAGACTGAATTTTAAAAAATAAAGTACATTTTTCTGTAGCATTCTAAACAATTTTAAGGATAAAAATAAAAATACATTGTTTGCCCACATATTCCACGTGGATGCCATAAACAGTAACAAGTTTGCTTCTGAGCTGTCCTGAAATTCAGATTGATTGATACTACTAAAATAGTCCATTTTAACAATAAAAATAATCATGATGAAGCCCACTTGCAATAATAATAGCCCCTTAAAGACTGGCATTACTCTAAATCAATGTATTCACCAAACATGAGGCCCTTTAAACAACAAGAACAAGAACAACAAAACAACAACAACAAAAAAATTATAGTCATAAAAAATGTTTTACATCAAAGTCAGAGTATTAGTAACATATTCGTTTGACCTTGGTTATGATTTTGTGTAAACTGCCTGCTTGTATGTGTGCAAGTGAAATGTTCTTTAACAAATGCTATTAGGAGAATACATTTTACTACACCAGTCTACAGGTGCACTATAGACTGTCAGGTTCAAAACCCACCTACAGGATCTTCATAATTGTGTTTGTGTGATGTGTAAGTGGACCAAAATAGGAGAGCAAGAAAAAAAAAAAGTACATAATGCAGTTACAGGACTTGACCCTTGACCATAAGATAAGGTGTTGGTGATGATGATTCTTGGTAATGATATATATATATATAGTGCCCTGTGGTTCATTATCCGCAGCTGATTGTGAAACAACACGCTGACAGCTTTTAACTTCGCTGTAATACCTGACATTGTAAATAGGTCAGATACAAATGCAAATTCGACATAGACTAGTTGCTAATGTTGGTTTTAATTATAATTACTTTGTACCTAAGATTTTCATCAAATCCAAAAAATCAAATGCATATAACTTTTTCAAATTAAGGTTTGAAGACCTATTTTTTATCATGTAGTCGATGTAGCATTCTAGAATTTAAAAGACACATGGTGTATTTTAGTTGACCTCAAATGTGGGCACAACTAGTTGAGTGCAGTTGGGCATGGTTTAGCACAGCAAACAGTAAGTAGGACAACTTGAAGTAATTCCTTACGACTTTCACTGAAAACAAACATGGATGAGTGGATAGCTACTAGAAGATCAAACTACTTTTTAAACAACTTGAAGTGTTAAGTGTGTATTTTTAGGACACTAATGATAGCCATCAATATCACCACTCGATTGCATTTTCATTTAAAAGAGAATTTTAGAACATTTTCATTTAGCAGAGAAATCTCTGTGTTCACAATGTATCCACAATGTATTTAATCTTCGCTGTGTGCAGTAGTTTGTTGAATTTGGTGGAAATCAACTGTGTGAATTGCTGAATGACTTGATCTGAAGACAGATCACACAGTTCCTGTGGAATGTGCACAGTCAACCTTTTGGAGCAAATTGAGCAGCTTTCACAATAACATACCCCAGCACACTGCAAATGATTAGATACTGCTGAACTGGATCCAGGCAAATGTGTGTGGGAGGAAGTGGGTCAGTTGTGACAGTGATATGTTCTCAAGTTCGGTGGAAGCTGTAGTGATGTGTTTACATTTACATACCCACAACTGTGACCATCTGTGCCTTTCTTTAACAGACTGCCATTTCATACATATAGCAGACATCCCACGATTGGATGTAACGTCCCAAAAATGAGCACCTTCTCCCAGACCCTTTGAGAGGTGTGAAAAAATAACACTATTTGTTCAACAAAATTTTCTTTTCAGACTGAAGTACATTAGTTTCTCTTGGTGTTGGGTAGTGCCAGATGGTCTTTTTTTTAATAATCTGGGGCTTGACTGGCTTCCTCTTCATAAATGCTGCATGTGAAGGATCAATCAGATGATGTTGTAAAAGAAACTTAAAAGCATCGCTAAGCAGAAAGCTGGGATATGTACAACAATTCCACCAATGCTGGATAATGAAAAAGATAGGAGGATATAGTGTACCATAGATACAGAATGTGAAGTCAAAGAAAATGGGGTGATGAACTGAGAAACACACAGATATAGACAAGATAATGACAAAATGATGGGACACAGTGTACTTAAGATAAACGATGTGAAGTCAAACGGAGAGGAGTTATAAACTGTGAAGACTGTTGTAAGCACAGGCAATACTGAGTAGGGTAATGAGTAAAACAGAGGGCAAGCAGAAAAAGGATCAACCGCAAATAAAAGTTCTAAAGTACAGTTAAAAGTTTAACTCCAGAGACAAGATGTACAGGTAAAATAATGGAAGGCAAGGGTAGGATATTACTGGATATTACTTCCAGGTAATTATTTCTTGTGTCATCCAAAGGATTAAACAGCAGGGAGAGACAGGGAGAGTTCTACGGTGACATGACAAGAAATGAATGAATGTTTATGACTTACGATCATCTAATCAAGACAAGAGTGGTGATAATAGTCATAATTAGATGTAATAAGAATATTGGAGTGGTTGATTGCTGTGATTGTGAGGCATCAGTGGAATGTGTTTCTAACTGAAGCAGCCCTCAAATTTTCCAGATATGACTTCTGTCCGTTACATGTCAGCAATTCCTTAACATTAGCCATTTTAGGAAAAATGACTAAACTGATATCAGACCTGCACTCACTAAATGTGTTCACAATCACAGCTTCAGCTGCTATCACCTGATAAAGTTCCACCCATTAGTTTCTTGATGGATAATATTCACGTATTTAATCATGTCATAGCGCAGAACATAGAAGAAGTGTGTCAATATCAATTGATTATTTGAAAGTGGTAATAAAGCATTAAATATAAAAATGATTAAATATCTGAGTAAACAAGTTATTAAATATGAAAATAAATAAATAACCTATATTTCTGAACACTTGGATTATAAAATTAATTACAATCATTGTCTATGTTAACATTCCACTTTAATTAACTGACTAACTAACTAACCAATTAATTGATTCATTTTGGACCATTTCATTCTTAATACGGCAGCAACTACTGCCACTGGCCATTTGGAACTTGATATACATAGCTAACTGGCCTGGTATTACTAAATAATACTCTAATGTTTTATGTTTCAGTCAGTGTATTTGCCACACTACAGGAAGCGCTGTACATCAACACCATGAGATGGGACTGAAGAACAAAATTGGCAAACTGTAGAAAATGAAGAACTGAAAGCTAAACAAGTTTTATTTACTTAGTCTGCCAGAAGAGCTCTAGCTTGTGATACTAGTTCCTTTCACATTTTTGTCAACGGTTAGGATTATGTGTTTTCCCAATGAGAACAAGATGTTTTTGCTGTGATAACCAACAGTGTGCTTTTATAGTCAAGAATTTACCTTTCACGGCATAATGGAGACCTTACTTTTAACTCTTTAAAGGCACTAGTTACCAAAAACTAGTGTAAATTAGTCTAAATCTATGTAAATATCAACGTAAAGGCGGAAAACTATGTACCACATCTCTCTTAAAAGTTTAACCAAGATGGCAACAGTAACTAAGGACTTAATCAAACGGTAATTTTAAAGAGTTCGTGCAGAGCTGTGGTCAAGACCACCTTTGTCAAGTCCAAGACAAGTCCAAGACCAGGACTAGTTGAGACCGAGTCAAGACCGAGTCCAAGGAGGTTTGAATCTAAGTCAAGACCAAATCCAAATGAGAGAGACAGAGTCAGGCGCATAGCCAACGGACAGGCCTGACAGGCCTATGCCTGCCCAAAAGATGCATAGGCCCCCAAGTTAGGATGGAATGATTTAATTTAATACTAAAAAATAATACATTATTGTTTGTTAAATTGGTTGATAATATAACTAAAATATCACCACAAATGCTCCTGAAATAAAGAAAATGTGTTTTAATTTTTATTTTTATAATGGGTTTGACTGACATCTGTATTTGCCAATTAACAAGTTTGGGTTTGACTTTGCAGTTCCAGTGATGTAAACCTTCAACAGGAGATAGCAGCTGGTGTTTCACACCACACATGCGCATATTTTAAGCGCATTCACAAAAATTTGGCTAGGGAAATGTCTGTGTGCGTTTTCATCAGCTATGTTATGCGGAATAAATGTACACTCTCCTCACAGCGGGATTTGTCTAAGGCAACTTTGATGGAAATATGTGATAAAATCGCAACAAACCTGTTGTTGATGCGGCTAAACCTATTTCCATCGACCAGTATCATTTTACCCTCTGCTGATCCCCTCTTTCCAGCGAATAAATTTCTTGTGCAACTTAAAAGATTTGATGCGAAGTTTAAGCATTAATGTGCATTAAATAGGCTAGTTGGATGGAAACCCAGCTAGTGCTGACACAGCATTATATTGTGCGTTTGCTTTGACGGGGCATGCGTTTTACATTGCACCTGGTTAAAGTGTACTTGATGAATTAAAATGCGGCAGTGTTTTGTGGTTTACTACATATTCTGTTTCAATTCATCTAGCTACTGAGAACTATACTAGTTGGGTGTCGAAGACAAACACATCACCAGGTCCTCCCTAAAAACTGAAACTGGTTTCGATGTAGCATTAGACTTGTCGTGCTAACATGATGAGCATACTCGTTGAATGGTGTTGGCTGAAATACAGGTGGTCAGAGACCCTTTAATTAACCCTTGCGACCATGGGCACAACCACACATTCTTTGGGGGGGGCTGTGACCCCCCCAATACTGAAAAATATCAATCTGCTCCCCCCAATATAGGCCTACAGTAGAAAATATGTTAAAAATGTCCTCATTTTATGAACCCTGACAGCTTATCTGTCTCTTGTTATTTCCTATTTATTTTCAACATATATAAGGAAAACATGAGTGTGTTTTTTTTTTCTCAAGTAATTTTTCCCCATTGGAAGCTATCGTATTCGCTACCACTGGGAAAAGGCACAATTCTAATTGGTAGGTGTGTTTAAAGTCAGTGAACAGTAAACAATAAGCAAGTAACCAAAACAAAACAAAGTGGAGGAGCAGCCACTATCTTGGAGAAATCACAGAATGTTAAATGTGAATTTAAATGGTCAGTGTAGTCCTAAAAACTATGTTCTAAATGTGAAAATCTTCACATATAAATATCAATGTCTATACGCTGGTTACGTCCTTGTTTGAGACCCACTGAAAAATTCAGAAAGGTTTTAAATTTTGATTATATTTATTCATTTATTTCTGCTGTGAATGTATTTGCGTGAGTGTCTGATTTATAGAGAGAAGCAGTGCGTTATGATGTTTAGCAGAAGTAGGCATGTGTAAATTAACAATCTTTTTAACTGTGGAATGGATTGTTCTATCTGTATTATAATTGCTATGCATTATGTGAAGCATTGTTCACAGTGTCTGAGTGCATAGGCCTATGTGCCTTGTAAAATGGCTGTTCTGCATGATACTAATCAAAAGTAAACGGTGGCTTTTGTTTGCAGACTTATCCACATATGATGGGATTTGCTTAGTTATCTTATACATATGCTAAATAACAACATTCTACATAGTTAATATATTCCATAGTACCAGAGTAAAACTTTGGTGTTCGTTCAACACCAGAGCACTGACAGGACACCTTGATTACCAGAGTATTTTGCACACTGGTTATAATGGTTTTCAACAGAGTGTTATATTTATCTTTGCAGTCTTACCAAGAAATGCAACAGGTCTTTTTCCCCTCATTTTGTGACACCCCCTTACAGACATCTCCCTTTAAAAGAAAGGTATCACAGTAGACAGAGAGGTTTGAATAAATTTAAAATAACAAGAGGAGGAGTTTTTTTTTCTTTTTTCGGGTCCTAACAAAACAACAATCGATATAGTTGTTTTGTTTTTATGAGGGGAGCAGCAGAAGATACCATATTTGTTTACAAATCTTGACTTCCCACATAGCTAGACATCTGTATGTCAGTCTGGATGTTATGTCACTGCAACTCCCTAACTGTTTTTTTTAGCAACAGAACAGATATAACTAACCTGCATGAGGGTAGGTCAAAGTTACATGCATGTAGCCTCATCTCAAGTCAGTATACCCCCTGACAGTTTTGAAGGAAATCCTCAAAAACAGTTGTTGAGTCAGATGGAGATTAATGTTTAGCAGACACCCAGACTACTTGTAGCCCTTTCACATCTGCGCTTCTAAGGGCTGCGCCTCTCTTGAACTTCGAGCCCTTCTGCCATTCACACAGTCATGTTTGGAGAACGGAGGCCCCCCTTCCAAAACCTCCTCCGCCACTCGGACATGGAGTTGAGAGCATTAATCAGCTGTCCACAGAGCGTGACCTCAGCTCAGAGCAGCAGGCCGGCTAAAAAGGAAAAGACAAAGTCTGAAAGTTTTCAAACTTTTCCGGAACATAACCTTTAATTGGACATGGGTGATGGACTTGACTGGATGCTACATCCATTACACAACGGGATCTCTAACAATCTTCAAATCCAGTGTGGCTGAAATAATGTGTCTGTATTGATACCTTCCACAAGAAAGTGAAGAAAGAGTAAAAACAAATACAAGGATTGGGGCTCTTGAATGGTAAAGCTATTTTCAAAAACAAATGCAGATTTCTCTTACCATATTCACTTATCAGTAAATCAGAAAGTTGTAAAATAACATCTAATCTGCACTTAGAGGCCTTAGACTACCTGTAGACAACACATCATCAAAAATAGTATGCTTTAACAGATGGAGATACTTTCTGAAAAAACTTTTTCATGTTTTGATATTTTCAGCAAGGGAGGCTGTTTATATTGCCTGTTTGATCGGACGTTGTGGAAGCCATAGCACAAATATGCTCAACCCTTCTCCAGGAAGACAATATGCTGTATGACATATTATGTTAAGATGGTATAATTTCAGGGCTGTTTAAAAAATAAATAAATAAAAATTGTGCTCATAATGATCACTAAACACCGCTGTTCAAGTACAGGAGGACAATGTTGTGAGGGCCAATAATGACATCCTCTTAATTCTTTTCCTCAAACCCAGTGTCCTTGCCTCAGGGAAGCACTGTTTAATTATAAAGGTTTTGACAAGCTTTTGTTGGCCCTAATACAAATGTAAACCTTTGTGAAGGTCTGTCAATCAAATAAATTAGAGGTACAAACTTTTACAGTACTTGTATGTCCCAAACAGACCTTGGTCACAGACTTAGAGAGTGTGGATGCATATTCATGACGTCCACGCATCATGTAAAGCGAATTAAAGAGATGTCCTAAAATACACGACACATTAAATAAAAGGAAAATAATAACAAAGAACGACATGATTAAAAACAACTGTCACCAAATTGCTAAAGTGACTGGGTTGTTCTGGGATTTTTATCCTTCCACTGCACAAAAACTTGTTTGGGAGCTGTTTTCCCTAATGCAATTTTTCCACAGTTTTACCCAAGGTTTTGATTAAATAGGAGAGAGCTACGGTGATGCATGGTTTGGCTTGTGGCCCAAGACAAAAACTATCTGTAAGATGCATTTATTTATATTCTGACATTATACATGTTTTATTTGAACCTTCACTGTAAAGAGAGTTGTCATTGGAGAGTGACCTTTCAGAGCTGTATCTGTTATGGAAAATAGCTCTTTCCCTGTCAGTAAAAGAAATGAGGCCTAGAAGAGACCCCTCAGAGGAAAATAAAGCTTTTTGAAGCTGGCATGTTCAGACTTTAGTCAGTATACATCATAATTTAATTGTGTGGTCAAGCTAATGTAATTGAAACTAGCCAGTTATCTATACGCGATATTAAAAGCTCATAAAAATCTGCAGTTCGGATTGCACTTCACCCAATACTGCGCTGTGTTATCATAACAGTGAAGATTAAGTCAAAATTTAAGAATCTGATTTTTATCCGTAGTCTGAATCTGTCCCCTGTTTATTCATGGTTAGTGTGCGCTTGTTGGTTGGATGTAAGTGCTGATGTTTTTTACACACCCACACTTGTCCTCCCAACAACAGTGAAGCTGTAACCAAAATAAACGCCCAACTGAATATAGAGAAGATATGGTCAACCCCTTTTCATTGCGTGACCCTGGGTAGTACTTCACATTGTGTCACATATAATGCCACACACATATTTAAAAGGCCTCTGTGGATGGTGTCTCACTGACCTTACATATGCCATTAACATATATTAAAAATATAAAAGCTAAACTGGTTAATACATGAACCCACTCACTAACTGTGGTGTCAGAATGTTAAAGTGGCAGCGCATTTAGCAGATAACTCTAAACTCTAAGTCGAGAGAAAATATCTAGTTGAGGATGACGTATATGAATAAACATCTTGTATGAATTGCGAGTGACGAAGGACAACCAGCAAACAAAGAGAGTCAATCTAAGAATAATTCAGTTATCGTCTGTGGGGGCGTTTGGGCCCTTGATGTATGGGAGGCTGGGTCTCATTCATTTGCAAACCTCTACCCTAGTTAGAGAGGATAGATACTGACGGATGAGTTTGAGGTGCCAAAGGACTCAAGACCTGCTCGTTAATACATGGCAAGAGGAGAAGAGCGAGGCCCCAGTGAGGAGAGCACTCACTCACACACACACACACACACACACACAGACACACAGACACACACACACACACACCCTGCCAGCCATCACAAGTGGCAGAAGAGAGAGAGAGGCAGAGGGAACTGCTGAGCGTACCACATGTTGGAGCGGGATTAAACCGCATTGCTCATTAAGATATAAAAGAACAAGTGAATCAAAGAGCCTTCACGCAGCAGACAGGAAAAATAAGGAGCCGTGCCCACACAGGTCACGTGACTTTTTGTTCCAGGAACTTTTGCTGCTGGCGATAATGAGTGTGTCTGTCTCCTTTCCTCATTGTGGACCCCTTTTTTTTTTTTTTTTTTTTGCTATTTTTTTTCCCCCATCAAACAAAGACTCTTCTGATCATGTCTGAGTACAAACGAGTGAGAGATACAAAAAAAAAATCAATGGTGCCATTCTTTCGAAAGATAAAAAGCTTTTAGGCTTTAATTATTGCCTCCTTGTAGAGCTTTATGAGTTTGCTTACCATTGACTACACCGAGGTGAGAGCTTAGTAGCGAAGGCTTACCAGAGCTAAGACGATCTCAGATTCACCTTGTGGAAAATAAGGTGGTCATTTAGGCCGAAGATAAAGAAGCCAGAGCATAATTGAAGATATGTGTTCTGCCCAGAGGAGAGGATGTGAGTCTCATCTTCCCAGCCACTCTCTAACGTTGTGATCCTCTCCAAACACAGAGAAACGTAGTCCTCTGAAATAGAAAGGCCGTCTGTCTTCATAGACGTGCATGGGCTCTTGGCATTAGAAGTAGAATTCTGTATCCGCTGCTATTATGCATCCGCTAATATTTGAAAAACCCCAGCTTATGGCATGTATCCTTTTCTCATGTATGATTACACGCTGCATATTTCACATAAGCGTCGTGTATTTTTTAAGGTTCTTTGCCCACACTGTTTAAAACGCTTGCTTTCAGTATCTTCACTGATAGATTTATTATTTGTCTGTCTCCAGATGCAAGAAGATTTTTGCTCTCTTCTCGCAACTCTACTTCAAACATGTTACAAAATAAAAAGATGAAAAGAAAGAGGAAAACAAAAAAAAAAACCAAAACTGCAGGAGTCAGACCCTTCTCTCAGACTCAAACCGGAAAAGTCTCATCCACGACCTCTCAGTTGTCTCTGCGCGAAGACTCCCGACTCAGACAACGCACTGAAAACACCTCAGCCCAAACTCTATAAGCTCTTATGGTCACCAGTTAAATAAGGCATTCCATTCAAAAGAGTCATTTTGTCGTTTAAAGCAGTCAGCAACCTTCCTCCAAACTACCCCTCTGATCTTTCTGAAATCCATTTTGTCCTCTGCAGTCCTCTTCCATTCTAACTCTTGTCATTTTTCCATCCCATCTCTCAACATTAATGAAAGGAGTTCCTTTCTCCACCATACTCATTTCTCTGAGTTCTGGCTTCCCCTAGTAACATCTATTAGTATACTGTATTTTTCCTCATATCATTTCTACCTTTAGATTAAGTTTCCCTACATTTTATGTGCTTTGCCTTGACAATTCTATCACGTTGTCTAGCGATCCTATCTCATATGACACGGCAAATGCACTTTTTATTTTTTTATTTTTTCATTCTTTGACCGCCTTAGTTTTCTCTGGAACTTTCCTTTTTTTTTTCTTTTTTTTTAAATTGATTTTATGTATGGTTACCTCAGATTCCCAAAACAGGAGCTTGATGAATGAAATGTGGTAATAACGAAAATATATTAACATGAGCAAAGAGAACGCTTGAATTCTAATGATCTGTATTTTCCCACTTGGGGTAACCCATTGCTTAAACATCTTTCTTGTCAAGACAATGCTCATACACTTTTCAGGTTTGGATGATGCAATGAGAGTATACCCGGGGGCATTCCAGAAACCCCTTAGAAACACAAATAAACGATAACAAAAACTGGACAAACCAAGTTAGTAATTATGAATCATTGGAGCACCAATTTATTGAGTGTTGTTGACTGAAACAACATAGTTATGCTGATAATCAAGATGCTACAAGGACCGAAATGGATGCGCGCGTCCTTGTAGCATTGATTCAATTATCTTATCAGGCGAAATCCGATGACTCCAGGAACACAATCTTCAAACTCTAATGAGCAAGTATGGACATGTTAGTGCTCTGGTGTGTTTGCGATAATCTATCACAACCTGCAATCAACATCTTGATTTGCCTCCCAAAGGAGGTATTTTTGTGATTGCTTGAGGAGTTGAATTCCTCACTGGCTGGCAGGGACTCTGATTCACAGGCCAGCTCTTATGATCCGTCTCCACCAATCAGGACGTCTGAGTGGCCGAAAACCGCCGCTGATTGCCACTGCCAGTGACACAATGCAACCTCTCTGTGGGACAAGTGACACATTTCCCAACTCGACTTTTGGTTGTTGGTTTTTTTTTTTTGTTGTTATTTTTTGGGTTTTTTTCTTAGTAGAAGGAATATATTGCCAGAAGTTATTTGGCTGGCTAATTCTCTGAGACATCTTTTTCTTTTCTTTTCTTTCTTTCCTTTTTTTTTTTTTCTCAGACATCACCAGATGTTTTACTTGGGGCAGTTGTTGTTTTTCTGCTTTTCTCCTGTGCCATCATTATATAAAAAACATACTTTTGAGGTTTGAAAAGTGTTTGATTCTCAGCAAATTATCTTAGACACCTGTGTTTTCCTAACACAGCATTTGAAATATCCGTCCTGCTTGGACAGTGTAATGCCTATAACATTTAGTATAATGTTAGTAACTGTAATGCTTTTTACTGCACAAAATTAAACAAAAGAAATAAATGGAATTTTTTATGAAATACATAAAAAAAAAATATATCACACAATCCCTCACAGTTATCTCAGTTATCCATATCTTTCAGTGCATTCAGAGGAACATTGCTCTGATGTACTTTGAGGTACTGAGCACTTGAGAATATTTTCAAAGCCACTATAGCAGAACACCATGGGGCTGTCTAACACATGACATTCCAGAAGGATCTTAGAGTGTATCTTAGATACAGTGTTGTGTTCTTCATTATCGTGTACACTGGAGATTTATGATTATAAAGTTGTCATCAATATGACTGAACTCTCAAAATTGCCCCCTTGTTTTCTCATGTTAATGACAAACTTTCTTTATAAGCAATTTCAATTATAACACCGCACAGCTGCCTGAACTGACATGCAAATTAAGTTCCTAAGACAAAAAAAGAAGAAGAAGAAGAAGAAGAAAAAAGAAGATTTCCTGCAACATCTTCACCATGACTGGCATCAATGTACCGCATCCCATGTCGAAAAGACTTCTGTGTGGATAATACGTAGGCCTATGTGGGTTTTTTTTTTTTTTGAAAAGGCAGTAATAGATGCCATTCACTTTGAATAGGTCTCAATTTTCTGAGATGGGTATGGTATAGAATAAAAGCATGAATGAATCTGCATTTAAAGACGAGCCAGGCTGAATAGAGGGAGCAGCTATTTAGACAGTAAATGCCCTTCTTCCTCCAAATAAATTCACACAGTGTCGATGGAACTGAGGTTCTCTAACTGATTGCAGTCGACTTCTCTTGAAATAGCAGGAACAATAAACACTAATGACAGGACCATCTCTAAAATATTGTGTGCTGTTGCAGAATACATATGAGCGTATTTTTGCTGCATGTTTCCCCCGTGAGTGCCTCTGTGGGCTGCCAGCTGTTTTTCATAGTTCCTCAATACCGTTTCCCTGCCGAAGCCTGTTCAAATCAGCCCAGAACACAAGGGAAAATTAAGACATTGTCCACAAAACAAGAAGTTCATCACCGTTCCCTATAACAGGCACAGGCACACAGGAGGGAAGGCTGGGTTAAGACTTTCAACTGTGTGGTTTAAAAAAAAAAGGAGTAATCTTTTACCTGTCTGTTGTATTTTTTCACCAGCTTTTCTTTCTTTTTTTTTTTCCCTGCAGCTATAGTCACATGCAAGGAGTGGTGTAATATATAGTCATGGATGTTGTTGTTTATTTATTTATTTTTTTTATGTTCTGGGGTCAATGAAATTGATTCTGACATCTGATAAAAGCCTGCATGTGAGGTGTGAGAACATCCAGCACGACACAAGTAGCATAGTGCCTAAAAACAAACAAACAAACAAACAAACAAACAAACAAAAAATACACACTCTCTCACACACACACACACACACACACACACACACAAAATAAAAAACAAAAAATTCCAAATAGGATTGTCGCACGTACACAGACTTTAGATAACAATCAGCAATCTTGTATTCCTATCTTAAAGCCTGTGGAGTCTACCGTCAGTAATCTTTCGACAGATAAGGTTAGGTTTAGCACGTTAAGCTTTCCCATCCACATCCACGGCTCATCTTACTACTCTCAATGTGGCACTGATAGTCACTGAAAGCAACTGAAAGTCTTAGGACGTCCTTTATAGAGTCCCTTCATAAATGGTTGCTTATCAAAAACTAATAGGAGAGTCATCTGGGAGCTGGAAGTTTTAATGGAAGCACAAAGTACTATGAGATTATGAGAACGCAGGGAGAAAAAGAAAAAAGAGAAAATCAAAATCCTCTCTGTTTTGGATCACTGAATATGCTCTAAATTCCAGTGATGCCCGTACATCTGGAATGGTCTCTGTATTCTGTGCTTTCATAAAAGAAGCCTGTGGTTCCTGAAGACACATATCATTCCCGTGCTCTAAAAAGAGAATTTTTCACTTATTTTAGGTACGTTTTGCTCAAAAAGGACTTCCTGCTTTGAAGATGAATTAGCAATTCTCCATGGCTGAGTCATGAAGAATTTTCCGATTGTATTCAACAGTACCCAGCAGTGGCACTACTGTCACCCCTGGAGGCTGAGCGATGGCTGTTGAGAAACAACTTCAGATCCATTGTTTATGTCAAATTTTCAAACACCAGACTTCAAATCAGACTGCGCTGAGAGATCAAAAACCAAATAGCAGTGATGTGTGACTGCCACACTAAAATTCACTCGTCCTAACCCTTGGTGCTTGGTTTAGTTTACATTTGCTCTCTCATCCAGTTTTATCTGAATTCTCCACCACGCTCCTAGCAATAGAAAAACCCGCTGCACGATCCTGTTTGTCATTATCAAAAGGCTCACAGATTTGGGCAAACCAGTTCCAGCTTGAATCACAATTAACCTGTAAACGCATTAATGTAGACCCCCCCCCCCCCCCCGCCCAAAAAAAACCCCTCTAGCTTGAGGGAGATCAGTCCCATAAAACGAAATGACAAAATTAAAGAATGAATCATTCAGATACAATGTCACATAGTATGTGAAAATCAGATAAACAGGTAAAGCACTGAAAACAGTGTCTATGAAACATTCTGTGGATTCCTCTGTCTGTCCCTGCAGTACAGCTTTATATATATATATATATATATATATATATATGTATATATATATATATATATATATATATATATTTTTTTTTTTTTTTTTTTACTTTTTTCCCTTGTTGTAGTAGAGATATAAGATGCTCTTCATCTTCAGGGGTTTTGTTTGGTTGCTCATCTCAAAACCAACCTGCATTCACAATCAGAAAGAGTGATGGTCTCGAATCCGTAATGGATTCCGTCAGACCTCGGGGCATGTGTTCTGTTTTGTGACTAAAATAAAGCTTTCTAATTTCACCCCATGATTCTGTTTGTCGGTCAGAGAAACAGGGAATATGATGTTCATATCTATGGAAGATCATGTTCAAGAGCATGACACTGTCTTGCCAATAACAACTGTTGTACAATAAAATACATAAATTGCCATTACAATAAAACAGGCATAAAACTTTAAAAGACATTACATCCAATTTTTTGAGGGACTGCAATCCATTAGGGGCTTAGTAATTTAAAGGGCATTCATTCATTACCTCATTCATTTGTTGTACTTTACATTGTCCATAAACCTGAACAGTCCACAGGCTGATAGCATGAATAAGATAAGACGTGGAAACATGACAGTATTGTATGCATAAATCACAACATGGTCTTTTCATATTTGTATGCAAAGTCATTGAAATGGTCATACGCAAAAGTTACAAAGTTATTGCATATAAGTTTAATTCAAGCTGCAACCATGTGGAAATATTGACTGGTTTTCCCACAAAAATACGTCAATATTTGACCTCTGTTTCGTGAGACAAGATAGCACACCCAAAGTTCTGGACAACAGCAAGAAATCATTACTTTTGTCACTATTAAACTTTGATCTCGTCACCGTTGCCTTGGCTACCCTGTCCGGCAGCGTCTGGAGAGGCGAACAGTTCACCCTCTGTCTCCACTCCGCCCACCTCAGTGCTCCCAGGCACTTCCTTGTGTTGATCCGTGCCATGTGGATATTAATACAGTGTCAGGCTCCTTCACAGTGACTGCGCCCAGGACAGAGTATCATCAGTCTTACACCATGCTTTGCAAATTCTACAATGACCTCCTTCGGCTTGAGGCATTTCGTGTGGTTTTCCCTCGTGGCTAATCTAACTTGTTCAGTCAACCCTGCACACTTTACATGACTCACTCTCATTTCATTATTTATTTGAGAGCAAGTTCTAAACCAAAAAAAAAAAAAAGTTCCAAAAAAGAAGTGTCCACTTTTATCAGGAAATAAAAGCTCTGGGTTGCTATGTTTTGTATACAAACCAGTATAGTGCTTTTGGATAAGGGGGGGGGGGGGTTGAGGTGAAAGGTTTTCCGACAAATGTACATTTATGTAGGAGGTCAGAGCTAAATTTGAGTAAAGTACCAAGAATGACAAGACTTATGGAACAGAGGAGAGGTTAACAGAGGGTGTCGGTTTACTTAGCCAGACTCACAACACAAAACCCTATGGCTGGACTGAATATGCAGAAAATTTCATTTTATAACATAATTTGAAATTTGGATGGTAAAGATGTGTATAGAAAAGTTTGTTCTTTCTTTAAGCAAATGGTAAACACTCTATGTAGGTCCAGCGCCATCCTTGTCCACCATTTCCTCATTCTTTGCACTACTGTTTACGCTGAGATTTGAAACGTCACATTTTGTGCTTCTTTTAGTAAGCTATTGGCCGGTCCACTGGTCATTTTCCAAAACTCATTATCTTTTTCATTTTGTTGCGTCCATTTGCAAACATTACAGTAATTGTGCTACTGATATAAACAGTACAGTTTAATGCTCTACTGTAGCACTGATCTCTGGCTACACCACTGTCTACTTTTACCAGATCCTCAGTAAAATGACACAGTCACATTCCCAAAATTACATACAAAGACAAAAATCTGTGCTCCTGTTTGCCTTTTTTTCTCTTTTCTTCCAACACATGGGATTTCTGAAGGTCTGATGGAATTCAAACAATTAATATTCATTCTTACAAATGGAAAAAAAAATGGCCATAGCAAGGCATCTTTTTTCTCCACCCGTGCCCCAATGGGACGGCTGACATATGCTCAACAGTATGGCAAATGAAGAGCAGAGCAGAAACTGTCAGGAGGCATTAGACTCAAAGCCTCTGTGTTTTCCTTCGACAGTCACGGATGACAGATGTAACAACATCATGTAAGATACTGATACTTGTGTCGCCACAAGTCTCTTCTCAGTTGTGTTATGGCATTGACTTCTGTGTGAAGATTTCATTATAGGTTTTTTTTTTTCCACACACACACGACCAGCTGTTAATCTTTGCTTCATTGAAGTATTCCTCACCATAACAAGGGCTGGCTGTTACTACTGAATGGAGAGAAATGCTTCACCAGCGTGTAATCATTCTCTCTAAAGATCGGAGTCGAGACCTGTCCTCCTACCCAGAGCTGTAAGAAACTGTGTGTGTGTGAGTCATTTATTCAGCACTGAAAGTTCAGAAAGTTCACCATTCTACCTGGATGGAGATCACTGTAGCCATTCTTTGTTACATGCATGAGATGTTTCCTAGACATCTTTGACAAAGCAATTCTTAAAGCAATGTAAGCTAGAGACCAAAAAAAAGGTCTTGTTATTCTCCGTGTCAGACATATGTCTGGAAAAAGCAAGTAAGCATATATATATATATATATATATATAAAAACATACACTGTCAGTGACGAGTTTCCTCATTTCTTGACTGGAAGGCTGAAGCCAAGTACAGAAGCTTGATGTGAGTCAAGCTTAGCTCATCTCGCCACTGGAGAGCAGCTACCTGGGGAGCAGGTAGACTAAGCTTCTGCTCAACAGTAATTGCTCTGCAACAACTCCTCCACCAACTGGAGAAAATTCCCATCCACAGCAAGGCGCCACCATTCCCCAACCACCCCCCCCCCCCACCCCCCCACCCCCAACTAAGCAACAGAGGAAAAAAAAAAAAAGAAGAAGGAAAAAACACAAGTTCTTCAGTCTAGATAGAGAGAAGCTCCTACTTTATCACTCACATGGAGACTTTACAGCTACCGTGGTGGCTGCACAGATCTAACAGATTTAGGTTGTCTGTATCATTATTTGAGAATGGAGAAATCACACACAGTTCATTCAACGAAACCCTGCTGCAGCGCTGCGATAAATGTACTAGATATGGAGAATGTTACATCGGATAAACTGCTGTCAGTAGCACTGAAATAATTATGAAAAAAAAAAAATTCTTAAAGAATTAGCCTTTATGTTATAGTAGTCGCTGCTGGTTAGAAAAGCAGATACATATTTGTTGTACGCATACACATAAAAAAAAAACCCAATTCCATAATTCAATACTATATGCATCTTGTTTCTCCTTCCCTCGGGGCTTTTTTTTTCTTGAGGATCTGAATGAGTACAATGCTCTCTCTCTCTCTCTCTCTCTCTCTCTCTCTCTCTCTCTCTCTATCTCTCTCTCTTACTCTTTATCTAAGCTGCTTATCCTAATTAGGGTCACGGGGGGTGCTGGAGCTTATCCCAGCATTCATAGGGTGAAAGGCGGGGAAACACCCTGGAAAGGTTGCCAGTCCATCGCAGGGCAGACAGACAGACAAACACACTCACACACATTCACACCAGTTTAGTATCTCCGATTCGTTTGACTCGCATGTATTTGGACTGCGGGAGGACACCCACGCAGACACGGGCGACAGCACTACCCACTGCGCCATCATGCACCCTTGAGTACAATACAGTCTTATACAAACTTTTTTTTGGTTTTGTTTTGTTTTGTTTTTGTTAAACAGTGTTGGACAGTGTATCACAGCAGAAGAAAATCAATCTATGCTGATGATATCTAGACACCTGGCTTCTGATTCTTGGATTGCCACACTTTCACACATCTTTTTTTTTTTTTTTTTTTTCAAAAAATTTGCAAGATGGACATTGCCGCACAGTCATCAGCGGTAACAGTTGAAGGTGAGCAGTCTGGCAATCTTGTGAAAAGCCCAGAAGAAATCAGCTGTGAAATGGAAATTCTCCAGTCTATGATGATCCCTGGAGCTTGAAGCTTCCCTATTGTGTCAGGGTTCATTTGTCCTGCAAACAGTCAGGATCTGTCCCCATAACCTTGTGAAATGGAAATGAAGACCAAGCCACTAAATGAATCAGTGCCCATGGCTCATCAAAGCAGCCAGTCTAAGAATGCAGCATGAAAATAACACGAATCGATTTAGGTCAAATAAAGTTTCCATACACATGCACACACGCTACACACACACACACACACACACACACACACACACACATATACAAATACATACACACAAAGTGACAATTTCTGGAGGGTAAACAGGGAGAAATCAACCTGAACTGTTAGAAGTAGCAATTCCATTTCAGACAAACAGTGTATCTGAGAGTTCCACAGAGTACTCTGGAGCAAAGCAAAAAAAAAAAAAAAAAAAAAGTCCAACTGGCTCCCAACACCGAGAAGTAGAGCCATCCTTTAGAACCTATTTTGCAACAGTCTAATTATAGGGCCGGTGTGCAAATTATATACTTTCACTCTGATAATTGGATCTCATAGGTTGTATGTAAAGAATATGCTAATGAAGGTGTTGAGGCTGAAGTCATTTATAGTATGCTATCTGTGAAATGACATTCTGCAAGACCAGAAATGCTATTACCTCAACAGAGTTATCCATTTGCCTTCAAAAAACCTCACGTACAACTCTTCTTCACTTGACACAATGATCACTTTTCAATTTCGGACAATGTTAATAAGGAAGCACAACATTCTGCTACATTCTGCAAATAATTTCACTTCTTTATAGTGTGGGTGTCAGTGTTGGCGCGTGGGTGGCTAGCTCTGTGGATCATTTACATTGCTAATCGTACTAGCAGTTATAAAATAAGCAATATTAAACAACAGCAAATGACAGTATGTTTCCCTCGTTTCATATAAAAGCCTTAATTACTTTGTGGTCACTGTTTGACAGTTACATCCACCATCCATTAGACAAGAGCATAGACTAAATGGCTGAAATGGATGGGGGCTTGGAGCGATTCACATAAAACAGAAGTCAGTGGAATGAAAGACAAGGCTGCGAGGGACTCGTTTTTACCCTGCCCCTGAATTAGAGAGGGCATCAGTGCAGCCTTGGAGAAAGATTAGTCTGCTGTGAAATATTGCCCTTGATATTTGAACACAACTGTCACTGTGAGGGTCAGACAACCACAAAAAGGTAATAAGTAAGTGCTGGGCGGAGACCTATCTACTCACACTCAATCACAAAACATCATCAGCAAAATAGCAAAGTCAACAACACTGAGAGCGCAGTTCAGCAGAAACAACAGCGAAAAACAAGATTAATATAAAACGTGAAAAGCGGCTTCATGACGGCGTCCCTCTTAAGAGCTAGCAAATAATGGCTGGTGACATGAAAACACAGAGAGGATTACACAAATGTTTGGAGGATGGGTGAGAAGAGCAGCTTGCAAAAATTTGACATTTAGACCTGATCTTGTAGCGACTGTTTTCCTGAAATGTTTTAAAAACTTTTTTTTTTTTTTTAAATTCTAAAAACAACAAAAATGACCTGAGAGTTTGATACCAAGTCTTAAACACTCATGCACACACATGCACAGACATGCACGCACACACACGCACACACGCTTAGACACACTTACACTCACACACTCACACACACACACACACACACACACACACACAGATTCCCAGTTAAAAAGCTTACTTTGGTCCGCTGACTGCCCCAGAACTGTCGGTCTGAGAACTAAGTGATTCAGCCCATTTGGTCTCTGTGATAGCTCCACCCCAGACTCTTGTGTGAAAATGGAATCTGCAAGTCTCTGTCTCAAGGTGGCCAGTTTTTAATAAGATGAGCACACATTACAATGTTCAGAGTCTGTTTAATAAATAATGGATCCTTTCTATCTTAATATTGTAATAAGGGAATTATGAGGGTGACAAAAGCGAGAGTGCAGCACAGGGTTATGTCGTCTGCCTTGGCAAGTAATAATAACTTTGAAATTTTCTCCTCTCCTTTTTATGAGCTCTACCAAATTGCTAATTACACTTTTCTGGAATCCTCAGCATCAATATTTTCCCACGCGTGGTTGAAGAGGCATGAACTTCCCAAGCCTCCCAGTCTGTTCTCTTTCATTACATATTTTTATCTCCATCAGCCAATGAGACTGATAGTATTGTCTAGTTTCCTCTCAGTGCTGCTAATTGATGGCAGCTATAGGGCTAGATAACAGGTAACACTAGGACCTATCACCCTTTTGGAAGCCTAGTCGTCTATTGGTTCTGCAGTACACGATCCATGACTATTGAGTTACCAGGGACAGTTGTTTGTTCAAATCTGTCAAGGCTCATCAGCCAGTGTTACAGGACAGGAGAGGTTTAATCAGTATGTGATAATGTATTTAAAAGGCAAAACCACAGTGAAACGGTATCATAGCTTTTGACTGTGTCCAACGGACTGGATCTATTGATTGCAGAGTTACTCTGCTGCTCAGCTCTAATGAAGACTGAAAGCACGTTAAACAAACAAAAGTTTTCTCGCAAAGCAGGCTATTACGCCCCAATAACATGCCTCTGCACTGGCTGCGGTTTCGTTAACATACAGACTTGCATGCTGTTCATTAGAGCTATGTAAATATATACGGTCTCGACTTGTTAAACGTTAAGAACTGTTCACTGTTGCAGGTGGCAGTCTTAAATTAACCGCCAGCAATTTTCCCCAAACAAATAACACACTTCGGTTTCAACTTCCATAATCATCTAACGGTGTGATCACCGTGCTTGTGTCTGGCTGTGAAGCCTTCTGTTGTAACACACCCAAGCTGTCATTCAGTTTACTGCAGTTTTAAACATTACGACCCATTGCAGTATGAAAAGAGGTCAAGGGAAATTCTTAAAGCAGTAGTTAATGTACCCTGCTTGTACCCCCCCCCCCCCCCCCCCCCCCCCAACAAAGAAATATGTAATATAGGCTGTCCCCATCTCGAGGAACGCCTCACACACTGTCTCACTGCGACACATTTCAATTAAAATGTTGACTCGTAAAGTTTACAGTTTTTTCTTTATGCATCTCTCAAATAAGAGATTGCACCGAGACAAGCTTTGATACTATAGATTTTCCATAAATATACAAAATACAAAGAAGAGGAAAATCACTGTAGATGTTAAATGTCACAAATGGCATGGCTGACAGTTTTCCATTCATATGGTAACACCTCATTCTTTTCTCCGATACGTCAAAGTCAGGTTACCATGAGATCTGAGCTGCCAAAGAGTAGATGCGGTACAACGCTGACCTTGTAAACAATTTGTGCAAGCTCAGGAAAGAATGGATTTCAATTTTCCTGTGCGGTGTATAAGTGTCATCCCTATCCTGACGAACAATTAATAAAGGATAAAACAAAGAGATCACAAAAAATCAGCAAGGCAAATACAGCCTGTTAGTAGCATGCAAAATCAATATAGCATTGTGCGGCTCTCACTGCCTTACGGCCAGAGGAGAAAATAATCATGCACTATAATTACACAAAGAAAATTATAGATGAGCTTATGCCATTTTCTCCACAGTTTTATTTTTATCTTCTAATCTTTAAATAGGAATTGCCCTCTCGTGGTATGTTATTTTCAAATACCTTGCAGAAATAGTAATAATAATAATAACAACGACAATAATAATAATAATAATAATAATAATAATAATAATAATAATAATAATATGTGGTCCCCTGCAGGATGAAAAGGAAGCATTTACTGGAAATCCAAATGGAAAAACCTGGAAAATGGAAAGGAATGTTTCTTAAATTTAAAAAAAAGCACTCTTAGAGATATGGGACTTAAAACATAGATCAGAGAATTGTTTTTCACAGAGCACATGCCTAAGGGTTTCATCATTTTCTTTTTCTTTTTTTTTTCTTTCTTTTTTTTGAGGTTTTAGTTGGTACAGCATCCAAAACTATTAAGATATAACATCAAATGACTCATGTGATCTGGTGCAACTGCAATGTGAAATTGTATGTTGCGTGGCTAGCTATGGAAGATAACACAACAAACAAATACTGGTGATTTTAGCTGCTGAAAGTAGAGATACAGCGTGTATGTATGAACAGTCCAAGAATGGATCTTTGTGGAATTAGGAGCTAGGAATACCTAGCTTTTTAGAAAGATAGTTTTATAGTTGTCAGCAGTGAGAAAGTATTATCTCCCAGTTATGTCTAAATGAAACCGGAGTCAGGCAGCTCCAGAGAGACCAGCCTAATCTGGAAAGTCAAGTAGAAGTAGAAGTAGAAGTACTTTATTGGTCACACACACACACTGGGAGCAGTGAGCACACACGCACTAGGAGCAGTGAGCACACACGCACTAGGAGCTAGGAGCAGTGCAGCACCCAGGAACCAACTCCAGTTCTTTTTGCCAGTGCCTTGGTCACGTTCACCAACAGGAGTATTAACCCTAACATACATGTCTTTGATGGTGGGAGGAAACCGGAGCACCCAGGGGCAACCCACACAAATACGGGGAGAACATGCAAACTCCACACAGAAAGGACCTAACCACTGAGCCACCGTGCTGCCCAATGCATTAATATGCCAAAAAAAAACTCGGATCGTACATTGTGCTAGGATCCAAAGGAATAAGAACTGAGACTGTAATCATTCTGAGGTCATTTAGTACCTTCACCAGAACTGTCTCTGTTCCCTGATTAGATCTAATACCAAACAGAACCAACTACAATGTTTCTAAGATACGATTTTCAGTTTAGGAAGTCAATAAATTGCTAAAAAAACTGTTTTTTTTTCTGGGAATTTGCCCATAGAGGAATATGTTCGATATTAGCTGAGAATCAGTCATTTTTCTTTAGCTGTTGGTGAGTAGGACTGATGCATTCTTTAGGGTATTTGGAAGGATGTCCGTTTTAAAGAAACAGCTTACATTATCTAACATAGTCCATTATTTAGAAAGACTGTTTGGTATTGGATCAAGACAGTCAGTAGATGAACAGTTTTATAATTATCTTGTGGAGCTCAGTGTGATTTAGTTTGCTGAATGAATTTATATTTGTCCAGAAAGTATATAAAACATTTGCTACTGCAGTGGAACCCTGTGGTATACCAAACTGCATGTTGATGATTTACTTATTAAAAGCAAATTCTCTGAGAGAATTCAGTTGAGCTCTCGGGGTGTGGGACAGGATTTAAGATGACAGTTGTACAAAAAAGTGCTCAGTAATAATTTCCACTGTTTTGAATGACTTTAAAAAAAAAAGATGAATGGTCTCTCAATTCATATTGCTCTGTTATACCAGCAGAGAAGAATAAAGATCTTCAGTAATCCTCTAATCCAGTGATTCTCAACTCCAGTCCTGGTGGCCCTCTGTCCTGCATGTCTATGTTTTAACTCAAGACTGACACACCTGATTCCTCTGATCAATTAATCATCATGCCCTTGATTAGCTCAACTAACTGTGATAATGAAGAGTGAAAACAAAGAGGTGCAGGACAGTGGGCCCCCAGGACTGGAGTGGAGAATCACTGCTCTAATCAACCATTAATTCTGTTTTTTGCCCACTTACCCTCCACTTTCATGGCAATATTTTTTGTGCTTAGATTGCCCTGTTTTTCCAAAGTATGGTCAAGCTTTCTTGGTTTCTCGGGGACTACCATACCAAGAGCAGTTTCCAGCTCTGAGTTGAAAGCATTAACCAGGTCACGTGTTAGGATATGGTAGTAATAGAGTAGGGAAACTGACTGACATACACAGAAGATGGAGGGTGCCGCCTACCTGGGTTTTGCTGTCTCTTTAAGAAGGGACTAGATGAGCTCTCGCGAGAGAGAGGAACTCGAGAACTCTTTAAATGGTTTGCCACAAACTTAGACAGGCATCATATTGATCCATTGCACATTGCTAGTCCTTTCGTTATTCCCCTCCTGTGCAAACGATTTTGTTTTGTTGAAATCTATTTGGTATTTTGCTCACCTGTTGGACTGCCATCACCACAGCTGAACTGCTAAGGTACAAACATCACGGCGCCTTGGAACAGCCTTGTAGAGATGCCACCCGCATTCCCCAGGTTTCGCTGTGTAGTCCTCCAAGCATCTCCTTAGTTAAATACTCACACACACACAGACAGGTATACTTCAACGTTATATGCAACATGTAGCGTGGTATTAGGTTAGGGGACTGGTCTTAACCAGATTAATTCTTGAATTTCCCTAGACTACAATCGTTGCTTCGTTTGGATAGGTGCTAGCTGAGTGCCTGGCACTCCTTCTCCTAACACCATGAATGGTAAGTAATATTATTTAATACTGTTACAGCTCTACTACAACTACTAATGATGTAGTTTAAATACTGCGCACTGAAATAATCCTTTTTAACACTGCATTCAATAATAACTTTTGTTGTGCAAGATAAAGAAAATATACTCTAGTGGTCTGAAACAGGAACATCCACAATATCACTTAGAAGAAAGCTTAAACCCCATGACAAAACAAAAGACAAGGTGTGACCACAGTTTTGTGGGCTAGCCTTGTAACAAACTGTGCAAAACAAAAGCAATTCAAGAGGTCTGAAAAGTTTATAGACCTGAACAGTGGACTAATGACCAGAGGAGAAGGTTCCAAAGTTAAGAATTTTACAGTTGAGAAAACTGGCAAAAATAATGGCTAAACTGCACTATTTCTTGTCTTACCTTTGTAGACTGGCAAAGGCTATACCGTGTAGAGGGGGATTTTGTAATGAAAGCAATCCCTTCTGATCGACCGAAGTTTTGGTTAAAAAAAAAAGCAGTTTAGTTTTTGCAAAGAAAAAAGAGCCAATTCTCTTTTTTGTAGTTCTTTACCTTTCTAAAGGATTTCATTGAATGCAGCCATTGAACAATGTCAGCAATGTAAATGCCCTCTTTTGCAAAAGAGTGACTTTTCCAAAAAATAAAGAAAGAAAAAAAGAAAGAAGCAAAAGAAAAGCCAGTTACAGACAAATTTCATGCTGTGATCTGAGCATCATAAACTAAGCCAGTTGGACCGAATGATTCATTCCTTGCTGCTACACATGGATAGAAGATGACAGGGGACCTGACACAAGAACTGTACTGACTGTAGTCTGTCCTTGATTTTGTGCAATAATGTGAGTTTTTTTTTTCTTCTTCTTCCCGAAGGCAATATCAAATGTCTTTCACTTCAGCGTGTATCACCATTGTAATGTTGTTCTTGTGTTTGTTGTGAACAAATGGAGACTGTTTCACTGTAAACCCAGGCACCAAGAACTTAGTGAAAAGAGCTTAGTCTTTGAAATTTACAGTACAAGTCTCTAAATATTCAATGAGCTGTCACAACTTCATCTGCTGAACAAAACCATAAATTCACATACTATTCCCAAAGCTAAATTAGCTATATCTTTCATTCATCCATCCGCTGGAGTTATTCACCCCAGTCATCAGAAACTGAGTACAGAGGAGTTGATTGATGTGTTCTCTGCAGTGAAATACAGCTTGGTGCAAAATGGACGAGGAAAGGAGCTCTGAGCAGAGCTCTGTGGGGACTCCTCTCCAGCTAAATTTTATGTGAGACAAGCTGATTTCATATTCTGTTTGTTTTTGAACAAGAATTGGTCTGAACTTGACATGAATGGAAAACACCTTTTGTGTCTAAAGGGACTCTTCGCTTTGCAGAACTTTCTAGTATGCTGTTATACAAAGCACAGTTTTGTTTTATCCATGTCTCCCTGGCCCCGCCTGTTTCGACAGCCTTCCTGGGATGGCACCAGCGGCTTCAGAGGGAATCTGATATCAACAACCCAATCAACCACACCCACGGGTCAACAGTGTGTAAAACATCTTGTTCAATGCACAGAGACACAGTCCCTGAGAGAACAGCTCTCTCCTGTGCCATTTCATATTTTAATACAGTCATTCCTTGACAGGTTTCCCTAGAGTGTTAACCAGATAAGTCCAAAACTCTAAAAATCATTTTCTAAAAAGTATTCTCATTCACCTGCTAAACAAAATGTTGGTCTGTTCAATGCCAATAAAAACATGTTAGTTTTACCATACAGGCCAATGAGTGATTGAATTTATGGCAATCTGTGATTCATGATTTACAATTTATGATTGGAGTTCAGTGAACATTATGACAGATGAGTGATGCCAAAAACATCTGTGGTAGGGAATAGGGAATGCCACGGTGAACAGCAGACTGAAACTCCCAGACAAAGATTAGTGTGTGATTCCCAACAGAGCTTTACTGAGGAGAAGAGCACTGGAGTGCTACAGTGCTAGATCTGAGGTGAGTCGCTAGACTGTGGTGTTAATCAGTAAAGAGGTTTCGGCTGCCGAGTTGGTTTTGCCCCGTGTGTTTGAGAAGCTCAGACTGACGGGGTTAGGTCAGAGGCTGAGACAACTGGGCCGTGACATGACCACACCCTCGGGCTCTGAATCTGTGTGAAGAGAGAGACAGAGACAGAGAGAGAGAGAGAGAGAGAGACAGACAGAGACAGAGACAGAGAGAATTAAATGCTCACTCAAACCTTAACTCCATTCGAAGCCAGCTTGTCCTGCCAAACTGTCTCTTCCTTTCTGAGAATGACATTGAGGGAAGACAAGATGCATCTGTCTCCCAGTGAGCTCAAGGGTCTCAGTCATCAAATATGACTGAAACTCCTATTAAATCATAACCTATGTATGAATAATACAAGAATCATCCAAAACGAGTACTTCTATTAACTTCCACACCATAGTAGTACAAAGGATAATAGTTAGAAATTCATTTGACATGGATGTGAAAAAATGAAAAGGAGACTTTATTTTCCATCTCAGATGCTGGTAACAAAGATAGTGACAAGATAAAAAAAAATCTTTTTGAAAGTTTGAGAGGTGTCCTTTCCCGTTGGGAAAAATATTTGACTCGGCAAGAGGTCAGTGCAGCTGTAAATACAGTCAGCGCTGTCCCGAGGGCTGTGCTAGAAATAAAAAAAAAGTCCTGACCTTAAAACAGAGGCCAAAAAAAGACTGTTCCAGCACACCAGGATAAGGTAAGGTTCACAGTATGTGGCCAGGGTTTAGTCACTCTGTCTGGATTTGACCAAAGGCTGCCTACCGTAATTGGTTAGACAGCTGCTTTCATCATTCTAGGATGGAGAAGCCAACATGTTTCCTGTCAACAAGTTCTCTGGTAACCGAACAGCTTTACAAATGACGGTGCAGCTCCTTTTATCTCTGATACATTATGTTGTGAATTTGAGTAGAGAATGTAGATGAATGAACAAACCATTCATGAGTGAAATCATTGGCAAGGAACTGTTGAAACTGTTATCTCACTGATAATTAATTGCGCTGCTTCAGTTTTCAAAGCAATAAGGCTAATACCACATGCCAGATGTTATCCATCTAAAACTCGAGACAGACAGATCTTTGGCTGCCTACAGGAGGAGCAGAACAGCACCTCAGGTTGATCAGAGCATTCAAACTAGGCTTGGCTCCCTTTATACTGCAAGAGTTCAAAAGCACACAAATAAAATCATTGTCTCAGCTGACAGTTCCGTCTCTCTCTCCCTCTCTCAGCAAATGCACAACCAAACCAAGAACAAACTCATAATTCTTAGCTTAATGTTTTAGAAATTTCCATGCCAAGCCACAGATCAAGTGTGACATTCCATTTGATGTTCCATTCTATTGCAACAGGTTATGCTGTGTTATAGCATTTATACAATGAAGAATTCCAACACTGAAAGGAAGGCACTAGTTTATGGCTTTAAAGCCTGAGCAGTGTTCACATTCACCTCTGTGGTGGATTTCTCATAGTAAGTATTGTAGTATGTATTCACAGTATGAGTAGAGGTCAAGCTGAAAATGAAGACATGGAGGTCCTTATTGTTTTCCTCTAAACATTGCTGGTGAGCTCATTTGTACATGATAATTCTGTCAATCTGCCAGTTTGTCATAGCAGATGGTTGTGTACAAGTGTTGCATTGAGTGATGTCTGCTTTGCCATAAATAATACCCTCAGGTTCTCTTGCCATTGTAAACCTTGTCTCTGCGCAGTGACCTTCTAAGCAGTCATAAACTCCACGTCACGCCATAAATCGTCCGGCACATCACCTTCAATTTCCACCTGATCTCGACTGTAAACCCCTCCCTCATACGCGAAACGCACCCACATTCACTGCGTAAAAAATTGTGGCCTCGCTCATAAACGTGACCAGAGCTAGTTTCCATTTTATACATGTTACTGACTGCGTCGGCTAATTCCAGAGGACTCCTTTTACACCTCAGTTTGTTCTCTGAAAGACCAAAAAAAAAAAAAAGAGGGTGCTGCTGAGCAAATGGTGGATTGCAGTTAGTCTCAAAGGAAAACCAAAGTCTTTCCTCCACAGCTTCCCAACCAGCCTCTCTGTCTTCCCAATGATGATCAGGCTTTGATTACACCAAACACAAAGTCTTTAGGTGGTTGATTTGCATGAGCTTTTCTCCTCTTGGTAATAACAGCCAGAAGAAACTCATGAACTTTAGGGGGTGTGAAGCCCCCTAGCAATTATTTGCACATCAAACAGGAAGTATTGAGTGCAAGAATAAGGCCAAGAGAGAGCTAGACACCAATCATTACCACTCTCAGGAAGATTAATGGGTCACTGCCAGAGATGTACTTTGCCCAGCACCAAGGAACAGTTGCAATGAAACACGAAATCCACGCCACATCTCGAAAAAAAAAAAACATCTTCGTGTAGCACATATCCATTCCATCTGACCATAAATAGCAAATGCTGTAAGGGTTACTGCAAACCCAAACATGTTCATCCCATGGGGAAACCTCCTAGCACACATACACACTTTGAACTCCATTGGAGGCTGGGGAAAAGGCGTCCTGTCAGCTTCATTTTTTTTTCCTTTAAGTTTTAAATGAAAAGGCAGATTTATGAGGCTCATCAAAGGTGGACCAATGAGACTGGTTAATAAGGAAATCTGAAAATCCATCCTTTTACATAATGAGCCTCTTTCTAATGAGGCTTTTTAATTGCAAAGAGCAAGACCATGGGAGTTTCTTATTCGGCAAAGTCCATAGTGGATACACCTCTGAGAAGGTCTTGCTCTATTTTAGGGTTGTCAGTCCTGTGGTGACATACGTAATACCTGCAGTGTCACTGTTACACTCCCCACTGGTGCACAAACAAATGTTCATTCGTCAGCCCAGCCATTTGAGTGTTAAACACACCCTTCATCATCACTGACAGCCCCATTACCATGATGACTTTGTCACAGTATCTTGCCTCTAGCAGATTCTGAAAGGTGAACAGGATCTAAAATGGGAAAAGAAAAAAAAAAAAATTAAAATGGCTAGCTTAGCATACACGAGTCGCACTGGCCAAGTTCACCAACAGCTGGGTTAGTTAGATTTCCCAAATCCTCTACCCATCTGTCAGGGATAATAAACAGACACAAAGTATGTGCAGTTTTATGAGAGCGCTAAAGCTTCATTATTCCTTAAAAGGCTTAAGGTCAGAGGCTAGAGCAATGTTTCTCTAGCCCAGGTCTGTGGACTCACGTCGCAGTAGATTCTGGTCAATAACAAGCTCTCGCATACCTGGTTCTTTAGGCCAAGGATTAGGTAATCAGGATGTAATTTGGATCAAGTATAGTACCACTGGTCTATTGAAAAAAAAAGGCTTCTTGTGGGTCTCCAGGACTAGAGTTGAGAACAACTGGGTAAGAGCATCATATGGGTATGGCTGAAACTGAACATACGTCTGGTCTCAGAACAGTTTATTTCAGTTCTGAGAGCGGACGTAACTCTTTCAAAGATGCCTTTAACACGTGACTTAGCTAAAACTCTGTCAGAAAATTCTGTCTCCTTTTACAGTCGAGTCTTGTGGTTTGAACGGTAGGATTCATTCCAGATCCATACTTGCGTTACCCAAAGGCAGCACAGCAAGGGTGACTAATGGCCGGATGAACACTACAGCTTTTTAATGTACAGCAATTGTTTTTTTTTTTTTTTTTATTTGGCTTGAGGAAAATGGGTTTGAAATTAAAATAGCATGTGCCCCACAACACTGCACATAGCACTTTGGCATGGTTCATATCCAATTAATAACTAAACTCTGCATGGTTTGCAGGCAGAGCTTATTGATTCGACGCTATTAAAAATCCCAGAGCTACAAACCCAGCCATGCTCTCTACGCCTCCAGACTGTTAAGCAGGAAAGCTCATACTGTCTGCTCCTCTAATTTGGGCCGTTTGCTATCGATATTGATTAGCTCTCCTTGATATTCCCTTCAGCGGGCTGTCTGTGAAAGTCTCTACTGTAAGTCATTGCTCACCAACACGTCAATTAGAGTGAGAGAGAGAGAGAGAGAGAGAGAGAGGGCCGAGCTATGCCTGAATAAGAGGGGACACAGAGAGAAAGTTTAACAGCTTGCTTTGACTAGAGGCATCCACGTTGTCCTTGCAAAAGAAGAGGGAGGATGAGAGGGTGGTGAAAAAACGAAAAAAAAAAAAAAGATATCATTCAAACTCGAAAACAGTATGCGGTTGGACAAGATGTGACCATTCCCAACTGTCGGTATGTAATGGCACTCTACTCAGCTGTTAATATACCTGCTTTTTCTCCCAAACCCAGCTGGATAGTACCTGATAGCGTTTAATAGACTTTTAAATTCCTTGTTTTTTAAGACTAGACAATTTTGGGGAAGTCTTCCTTTTTTTATTAGGACGATTAAAGTGTCCAGAAGATTTTCAACGAACTTTTGATTAAAATTGACTTTTTTTTTTTTTTTGAATTTGCCCTAAAACAATGCACAAAAATATGATAAATTATGCTGTGAACATCAGCTTTATATATTCAGATCATTTTCGTTGTGTTCTGTTAATTGAGTTTGTTCTCGGGAAGAATACATTTATGAAAAATTATGAATTCCTGAAATGAACAGGAACTTGTGAATCAATTATCTTTTGTCTTACCACTTCAGTCAGCAACTGTTTAATCATTAATTTGAGCTGCAGACAGGCTTGTCACTCATCAGAGGAAAGTGTATTTCCTCATAATTGATCCATAATTGAACTGGGAATAAAAACACACCTCTGCACTCATATATATCATCATTTTGCCTGAGCGTCCATTGCTTTGGCACCGAGTACTTTCAGGCTTCAACTGTAAATATCACTCACAGCAGAATGCAATTACGGGCAAACAGAGCCAGTAGTGGGTCGCATCTATTCTGCCCGTGAACCTGACAACCCCAGGCTGAATGCGGCTTGAGGAGAGAAAACAGGAGAAAGGGTGTCTAAGTCCTCTCAAGCTGATAAAGAGTTATACATGCACAGCAGCATGTCACGTATACGGTCATCTCTACACCCATGCCCAGTTGTGGGTGTGTGTCTGTGTGTGTGTGTGTGTGTGTGTGTCTGTGTGTGTCTCTGTGTGTGTGTGTGTGTGTGTGTGTGTGTGTGTGTGAGTTTTCTTCCTTTTTTTTGTCTTTTTTATGAGCAAAGCTGAAATGGCCTCTCACATAACATTATGATTCAACTCCATAACATTATGATTCAACTTCATAACATTATGATTACAGCCCTTGGAGGCTAGCAAGCATCTTACATTAACCTAGTTTTTTTTTTTGTTTTTTTTTCCTTTTTTTTCTGTCCTTCTCCCCAGCTCCGTTGACTGAAAACGTCTCTACCTGTAATGTCTTGACAATGGAGACTTGCCTCTTTATGCAGGAGAGACCTTTTATTATGACATGCATTAATGATTGCTTTTAAATGCACATTCATTTGTTTTTATGTGTAATTGTAGACAATACTAGTATGAAGAAGCCGTGTTAACACTATTTTTTCATTGTGTTAATGATATGAAATTCATCATTGCAGTAAAATATTTACAATAACATGTTGATATTTCCAGTTACATTCATACTCCCATTATTTTAGGAGTATGGGAGCATACATACACCTTCATCAGATTTCTTTGTTTCCGTTGATACCGTAATATGCAGCATCTTGGTAACCACGGCAAAACTGCCCCATTTCCTTTGATTTCCTCTGCTTATCAGAACAGTGGTCCAGGTACATTTAATTGGGATTGTTAAAGTAATTCCCATTTTTGCGCGGACACAGATATAGTAAACCTCTTAATCACAGCATCATCTTAATCCGAGTGATGACAGCAATGGCATTATTCTGAGCATGTAAAAGTAGTCAGTGATATAAAGAATGTGTGTTCCAATCACAGATGATCGGTGTGAGAGAGGGAATGTATCCCTGGAAGGCAGAGACACGACTGCTCTCACTCCGTTCCTCATCCTCTCACTGTCTGAACGAGTGAGTCTCCAGTCACTCGGCAGTGACACAGGTGTGTCCGGTCCAGAGAGCGGCGGGGCAGGCGGCCAGTGTTTAATGAATTGGCCATGCGTCACCAGCGTGTGGCAGCCGTCCAAAGCTTAGCTTTCTCTCTCTCTCTCTCTCTCTCTCTCTCTCTGTCTCTCTCTCTCTCTCTCTGCACTCATCAATGAATTTCAGACACACATGAGAACAGCTCCCTCTCTTGGGATTAGCAGAATGCCACTGCTGCTCTTCACAGCTGCCGTGGTTCCTGTAGAGAACCAGGTACCTGGCTGGGGCTCAAGGACGGCCAGCAGTATCCTCGCTGTCTCCTGACTCCATGTCTCAGGGACCGTACTGTCTGCAAGATGGACAGCTTGCCTCTGGGTCATTGTTATGTTTATGATGCACTGGCTCTGCCTGTGATTGCCAAAGGTAAAAAACACTGACTCTCTCTCTCTCACATACACACACACACACACACACACAGGTATATGATGATAACAAAACTGAACAGACACTGGAGTTGTCTCCTGGTAGCTTGTTTTTCCTGCTATTTTTATCCATGGATTTCTCTCGCTCTATCCAACTGATTACCAAACAAGGATAACATGACTCACTCAGGTACTGTATCACAACTGTTAATTTTGTGATTCACAAACAATAAAAAATAAGTGACAAAAACACACAAAAGCATTTCGGTTTTGTTTTAGGTTAACAGATGCTCGAAGTGTAAATTAAATAAATTACTGGGAAGACTCAAAACTCAGTATCAAATGTGTGTGTGTGAGTGTGTGAGTGTGTTAGTGGGGGGGGGGGGGGGGGGGGGGGGGGTGTTGGCCCCTTATAAGCAATCACAGTCCTTCAAGATACCATATTGCTTTGATTAGTGGAACAATTTGGTCTGATTACTGATTATATGTCAGTTGATATGATTGTTGCGGATGTTAAGAAGCACGCTTCCTTGCCACCTGCAGCTACGACACATGCTAATTGTGAGGGATCACTTCCAAACATCACATGAAATGTCAGACTATTTAATAGCAAAAAAGCCACTTCCCTCGATTTCAGTTCCAGTCATGCAAACAGCTTTTCTTTTCATCTGTTTTAAAAAGGCAAGTTTAGTGAAATGATTGTAATGCCTTGTTTTTTTTTTTTGTTTTTTTTTTTAATTCTTTAGGTAAAATGTCCTATTCCATTCTTTATGTAAAAATGACTCAAAGTCATGCTGTCTCGCTCTTTTGAGGTGAAAGAACCAGAATGCGATGATTTTTGTGCTGTATGTATTTGAAATATGAACGCTGACACTCAATACATAATTGCTTAGTCATGTCCTATGACTCATTCAGCGCTGGATAGAAAATGCATGCCCAGATGAGCTCTACATGTGCTGCATGAGACCTAATGAAGAAGAAGAAAATTCATTTCTCGTTTGTAAGACTGGGATTTCTTCATTTGTTTGCTTGTATTTTACTGCCACACATAAGACTAATGTCTCGTCAAATCCAGATTGGAACCAAAGTAGTCTCCTATTGCATTCTGGTCTCATGCAACCAATTCAAATTCGTAAGTGTGAATGGACGTTCTGTCCTTTAAATGGAACTCAATGTGACAGTTCACAAAGGTTGTCAAAAGCTGTTCTCAAACTCAGCAACCTCTAAATGACTATTTAAAGATAAAATTAGATGAGCTTTTTTCAATTCTTATTACTGAACCTTGGATAAAACCTGTGATCAAATTTAAAATTGTGTCAATGATAGTCAAGGACAAGAGGGATGCTTTCCAAGCTCAGAAAACACAATGGCTCTCAATATTTTCACAGCATACACTCCTATCAGGCTTGCTCGCCAAAAGAGAGCAGAAAACTCTGAATGTAATACAAAGAGCTCTTGCACTTTTGAACAAAGAGTCTGGTTGTAAATTCCATCTCATTTTCAAGAGACTGATTGATATCACTGCAGTTCGGTCCAAGAGGTTGGTTGACTTATGGTCAAAGATAGCGCTGTAAGACAGTAACTAAGTTGAGCTGCGTAGAAGACTACGGTCCTGGTCATCTTAACAACTGTCACACTGACATTCCATTTTCACAGTCAGACGGAAGAAACTCCAGATGTTCCAAAATGGATGAAAATGGACCTTGTCTAATGCCCGTAATGGTCCTGGAAAATTATGATGGTGTCATCTTCTAAGCATGGCCTGCCCTCCACATACAGCTACAAGGGGGCTCTTCGTTCTGGAGCAGAGTTGACTAATGAAGGCGAGCCTAAGCAAGTCACAACCTTCAGACTAAAAGCATGCTTGATGACTAATGCATGGAGACGAGGAATCTCCTCACAATTTGCAATTACAGTACGGATGAGCTACGAGTATCAGAAATAGTCCAGGACAGAGAGAGAGAGAGCACGAGAGAGAGAGAGAGAGAGAGAGAGAGAGAGAGAGAGAGAAAGAGAGAGAGAGAGGGCTGGAACAGCATGAACAAAGGCCCCGGGTCACTTTGAACAGAGACCATGATAAAATGCAGCACACAGCAAATTACTCAGGCTTAAAAGCACTCATGTCTCCTTTTGTGATGTACAAAGGGAGAGGACATGAGACCGATGTTTTGAGATGTGGCGTCAGCGGAGTGTTCTTAATACAAGATTACGGGCGGAAGCACACCATGGCCCTGGACACCACGGCAGAGGATCCCCATCAGGTACAGACAGCAGAACTTGGACTTGACTCGTTTCTAAAGAACCAGTTCAATGTCACTCACAACAACATATTAAAAAGAAACCTTCACGCATAAAAGTATTCATAATGATCACAAAAGGGATTTAAATGGGAGAACAATGCACTAATATGACACATACTGTGACATTACAGATAAGAATGTAGTTCTGGAATGGAAAGAATGTAACACTGTAACATGTACAGGGACGCAGGGATTCCAAAAATGTTTTAAATTCCCCCAATTCTTCTTCTTCAATCAAAACTCTGTCAAAGAAGACTAGCAACCAGTTCCATTCTCTGGTCCACATTCTGACATTGTGGTATGGCTTCTTTAGTCATTATTGAGTTGAGAGAGATTTGGAGAAAATTAACTCATAGTCACACAAAGCAAAGACACAGTTAATCACTGAATTTAAATGTTAATGAAATTTTGCCTGTGTAACTGTTTGTAAAACCAAGATAATGTCGGTAATTATTATTAAGCCTTTGTATATAACTGACAAAATTACATGGCCTTAAACATCTGCACTAACATAACTAAAGATTTGTGCAGTTATTTATAAAGTGTAACCCCTGATGTGTCCCTATTATATGCATTAATGGGAATGTGTGACAATAACTTAAAATGCATTTTCTCATGTTGTTCTATCAAATAACATTAATAAAATAAAGCTACTTAAGCATACTTCACAATATCAGTGAAAGTATTTTTTAAAATGACCTTAAATTAATGCATTTTTTAAAAAGGTAGTGATCTATCAGGTGTCTGAGACAATATACTACTGAAGAGTAGTATAAGAGTAGTAACTTTTACCATCAATACCCATGCTTGTTCTATATCTCTACTGACAATCTCACTTTAAAACAGATTCTAATGCTCAAATGGTTTCACATTCAATCAAAATTCAATTTTCTAAACCATGCAGATAGCAGTGTCAATATCCATTCTTGTGTCCCCTGTTTAAAGCGTCTTTATGACATTTAGGGTCAATATCGTTGGTGATTGGTCTTACAACAGGAAGGCTGGGGATCCATATTCGATAAAGTCAGGAACACCATTAGCCACATGAAGTCTGGCAACTCTCACAGCTAAGCCTCTGACAATGATCAAAGTCAGCTCTGCTGTGCTAATTCTCACATTTGCCTTTACAGTGCAGTGGAACTGGAGCACCAACGCCCATAGGGCGATACTGTCTGATTAGAATCAATCACACTTAGAAACCAAAGGTTAAAGATAAGGAATGACTCAATAATCCTCATTCCAAAATTATATTAAACTAAGGAGTGAAAAAAATACTGTGTTTGACTGAGATGCGTTCTTATTTTTGCTTGCACTGTCATTAAGTGTTTCTCAGATTCCAGAATAATCTTAGCTTGAGACATTAGCAATGATAGACCACTTGTTTGGTGTTCTCTGAAGACTGACTTTGTGACTGGAATCTGGAAATAGCTCCTGTAAATGTTGCCTGATGAATTTTTACCTTATGAATCTGTTAAGGAAACTCTCATATACTGTCATAAAATCAAGACTGCTAGAGCAGAAAAAAAATGAATGTCCAGTTTACAGCCTTCGAACCTTTGACAGTCAATCACTGATGCCCAGACCACTTTGGGGGCCTTTACAAAACCTTCCTCACATACTTGCATAAATACCCAAGTGGAGAATCACTCCTCTGTACGTCACAGAAACATGCTGCCAGTTTCTCACAGATCTCAGATGCTGCTGAAACAAAGCTACTTCAGTCCCTCTTGGCCTAAATCCACTACAGAGTGATGACAGCTATGACTAAGAGGCTGTGTCAAAGATTCTATCCAAATCTCTTCCCTTATCATTCTATTATCATTACCTGCCTGCTTCATCATTTCACCAGACCAGATTCAACCTACTAGATTGATGCAATTCATAAAATGCTTTTTTTGTTCGTTTGTTTGTTTGGCTTTTTTTTTTCATTTATTTGTTTTTATTGAACATATTGCATTTGTCTGGATTGTCTGCATATAAATTGCAATCATAATTGCATTTCCTTTTTTTTCTTTTGGTTATTACCTTTATTTTATCAGTGTCTGCTTGTTCTTCCTGTCAAGTTGTACCACTTAAAAAGGATTTTACACTTCGTTTCAAAACTTATAATACACATTCCCATTGGCATAATTTAATCATTTAAATGGACTGTTCCCCCGAATTATTAACAGAAAAACAAAAATATAGATAATATAGATAATATGGGAAGGGAAAGGTGCTTTGTATTTTTTAACTGAGGAGAATGTTCTTTGGCAGGTAAATTTAAACCCATCCACAGTTCCAGTTACTTCTAAAACCACTACATGACTCAATACAAAAAAGGGAAAATGGGCATTGCAGATGACCCAAGAACATTTCAGTTCATTCGTTGTTTCAGATACCTTTATAGCAAAAAATGTGTAGAACAGTTCCTCGTCTGAGTGACACGTTTACCAGAACAAGAACTTAATCACAAAATAATCACAGGTCATTCAAACCGTATTTGAACTTGAATTAAAAAAGTGAAGGATGCACCTTGGACACCTAGTGAACAGTGAAAACGTGGGAGAATGGAAATCATACTGATAACCTTGCAGAGAATCTCAATTTATGAAATGATTGTGGGGTAAATGGGAGTGATTACTATGGGTTAGAAGAGTGATTTCTCAGCTTAAGCTAAAAGCTTCATGTCTGTGTCTGTGAATTTCCTCTGAAAAAAAAAAAAAAGAATAAAAAATGAAAAAATAAAACACCACATTTGTGCAAACGTAATAAAGTCCAAAACAAATGAAGACATCAGTATAAACACAATGATTTTAAGTCAAATGCCATAATAAACATAATACATTTCAGATAAATGCCATTGACTTGTCAGCCAAAAAGAGAAAAGAAAACTAGCTGAAATGAGTTGGGGTGGGAGATTTGTAACTTTGTCTGCTAGAGACACATGAGTAGTCAACATTCATGTATTAGTCATGGAAAGACACTAAGCACCAGTAAATTGCTTGGCTGGATCAAAGGGGGAAATAACTATGCGTTTCTAGTTTAATAGAGCTCGAAGCCAGTCCAAAAACTTTTCAAATTTGACTTAACCAGTGACAGGAGAGATCTTGTAAAACAAGCAAAGCCAATGGTACTGGTGGCGGTGTTTGGGGGGGGGGGGGGGTGTTAGTGGGGGCCGTTTGTCAAAGGGGAGAGACTGCTGGGACATCGATCCAACACAAACTTATCACTCCTGGTCTGTCTACCAACCAATCAAATTCAAGCTGAATGATGGGCAGATAATTGAGTTGTCCTTAGGGTGGCCACGTCTCTGTCCTTGCCTGTTTTCTCGCTCTCGCCTGTTTGTGGAACTCTGCTGTATTTTGCCTCATTGCTGTTGGAAACAAAAGGACCCCTTTATGTCTGTCATCCGCGCACGTACGTGCTCAGAAGACGAGGGGACTGAGATTACACATGCTTCGGCCGATGTGATAGACCAACGCCATGTCCAGACTAATTAATCTCCAGGGAGAGGCCACCTGCAGCCTAAAAGGGCAGGCAAGCCTATGTATGTTCCTGCCGCTAACTCAAAAGAGGAAAAAAAAAATCACATCCTGTCTCTACTGCTAACTGTATTTGAATGTTCTGACAGCATGTCCTCATGTCCATGTATAAACATGTATGTCTGTGCAGTTTGTTATTTGTTTCTGTGAATGTTAATGTGATATCAACACTGTGACTCAACATACGTGTTGATACCACAAACATCACGAGACTGAACATGTTCAATCTCTCTGTGGGGGGAAAATAAGGGAGACTTCTTTTTCTTCTACCAGGATATGCAGCACAAAGGCACCACAGCATAAACTATCCACATCTGATACTAAACACACATTCCCAGTGGCACATAAAACCCCCGCAGGCCAATGTACCCACTATCACACACACCCATACTCACATATATACACAAACCGGGGCTGCATTGAGGCATCACCAGATGTTGCCCCTTCCCCTCACACACCATGCCTAATCACATTGGGTTGTTTCATCAGGTTATGGTTTTTGTTACATCCCATTCAAGTCATATTGTGCACTACAATCTCAGTGTACCTGCTAAAAGCATGAGAGCTGGATCAGCAGTGTGGCTTTGTCTGTACCGACGGCTCAGATAAATGAGAAAAAGATGGCTGCCTCAGGTCAAGTGTTAACCATATTTTTGGGCTAGGAGACTCCAAACAGCTTGAACAGCATAGGGAATTAATTACAAAAAGGCAGGACCAGCAGCGATTATCCGCTTCATCATCCATCCACGTACCAGATACTCTACCTGGGCACAGCAGGAACGCTAGTCTGCCAGAGGGTGAAAATATATAATACAAATATGTAATGCAAAAAGAAAAGAATAGAAAAGAAAAGAAAAGAAAAGAAAAGAAAAGAAAAGAAAAGAAAAGAAAAGAAAAGAAAAGAAAAACATGAGAGGAATGACAAATCATTAGAAACTTGGCTGATCTTCAAACCATACTTAATCAAGCTGATGTAGGGTCTCACAACTCTATTACACGTTACTTCAAAGTTTAGAAATCCGGAATACTTACACAGAGGATCCGAGACCCCGGGTGTACAGTTCTTAATCCACTGCTAAGGTACTACAGGGAATGTCACAAAACTATTGCTTTCTAATTTGTCAAGCGGCTCGCTGTTTCCCCTGCAAGTAATAGTGCTTAGTGTTTGAGATAGGGTTATCATCCAATGAAAATTACTAAAGGATGGGATTTGAGTGTACTCAATTCAAATCACAGAAATGTTTTGTAAAGCTGGACATATATTGGAGAGCTTATCTAAAACAGCATAGCTTTCATTTCATATCTTCGCAAAATGAATGTATTTACAATAATCTGTTTTCTGATTCTGTTGGCAAACAGAATTAACAGTTCAGTTCAAACTCTGGCTTCAGAAAGAGGAATTCCCAAACCCAAACATATGTTGCCACCAAAAGTCTGCTTCTCGTTAGCTAGCTATAAAAAAAACATTGCTATTTTTCTCTGTTCGTATTGAAACACCTACTAATATGCTAGATATTTGTTGTCAATTTTTTTCCCACCCTTGTCACTATATGCTTCACTTTTGTAATACTGGTATTCCTACATATAATCCCATTTAAAGAATTAAAAAAAAAAAGAGAGAGAGAGAATTCCATCTCTCACAGAGTAACATCGTGATACCTTCTGAGATAATTTCACTGTATCAAAAATAAGAACAACACTTTACAATCCCATCTGCAATGCTGGGCCAATTAATGTCCTTGGCATCCCTGCTTGTAAGCTGTTCTCTGCACCTGTATCTTCTGTTTGCACAGACCCTGCGCAAAAAGGCAAAGTGGATGCAATTAATCAGTTTGTCAAGGGTTGTCCAACAAATGCCGCTATCTGCCACAACATACTAAATGACGAGCAACTTAAAATGGTTATCGGTTTACCACACCACAGGTAGAGGTTGGTTTGTTTATTCATCCGTGCACTTTCTCCATTTCTTTGGACGAGTTGCACTCTTTGGTCTTCTGCACCATTTGCTAATGGATTAATTGAAAAGAACAGAAACGACGGGTGATTTTCTCTCAGCTTTCAGTGGAAAGAACAAAAACAGCCGTAAAAAGGACAGGAAATAGCCCAGTCATCCGAGCCTCGGACATTCTCACACAAACAAGTCTTTCCATGCATGGAATAAGAGAACTAAGAAGTAACTGGGAATGGAAATATCCACCTCTCTCTGTTTGAATTTACATTTGAAACAATTTACATTGCAAAAATGATCATGACATTGTGGTTCTTGCACACACACACACACAAACACACACAGACACACACACACATAGAGCACCATGACTCTAAAGACTACAGACTCTAAAGTCTAAGGACTCCATTAGAAGCCAGCAGTTCCCCCCATAGTGGCTTTCCATCAGTGAGTACCAGCAGCTGGTTAATGCTACCCATTCCCGGCGCAGCCATGGCTAGGATGTTAATAATTAAAGAGGTTCTCCGCATTGTCCCCTCTCATGATGGCCATAAGCCACTTGATTATCCTTTTTCAGCACCGACATGGCAGGATTAGCATCTGTGGCCTGCTGATACAGCTCTCATCAGGCTAACGCATGCCTTCCAGCAGCAGCCTGCATCACAGCTTCCTTTCAGCGTAGGTCCATCCCTAAATCAAGATAGCTGCTGATAATTCATCCATGCGGTGCCACACTGGCAGGGCTCAAAGTCACCGCGACGCTCTCGGTCCATTTTGGTTAATGAAGTCGCTCACCCGTGCCAGTGCCATCATAACAGACTCGTACACTTTTTAAAATCATTTTAAAAAAGTGTCAAGAACAACAAAATGAAGAGAAAGAGAAATAAAATAGGATCTTGAACGGCATGCCGGAGATATGGGATATGAGATATGTCGCAGATGCCGACAAAGCCGCGTTCGTCGGATGAATGAAATTATAGTGTCACTGCGCGACAGAGCAAAGTTTTTCCAAAATGGATCGCTAATGTAGACCCTGTGCCCCCTGCGCCTTTGCCTCTCAGAACAGTGGAACGGAAATCATCCCAAAAAAGGTTATGGGTGGAGAACCTGATGTACTGCGGGTCAGCAGGTGGGAAGATAAACATGACAGACGTAGCTGGCCAACATTTGAAGATCCTGTTTTAGCCATGTGAGGAACTGCAAAACCTGCCATTGGGAGTAACAGGGCAAATCGTCCCTGTGAGAAGCCCAGCTTTGGTGCCCTATAAAAACACATGTTACATATTCAGAGACAGAGTACCAAACCGGCTTCATACATCCCATCCTCTGCTTCCCTGTGATATACCCAAGCAGGCAGGCGAAGGTCCTGCAGCAGGGGTATACAGTGTTGGCGCCATGCATCGTCCATTAACAACTCCTCTAGACAGTGTCTGCACTGCTAAATACAGGGCTCAGTAAATTCAGCTGTTCAGGAGGGCAGAAAGGGTTAAAACCGATGCAGATATTTGTCTTGAAGGGGTTTGTTCCATTTCTACACGGATCAATGTTATTTTTCCTCTCATCTCACAAGAGTTTGGGCCCAAAAACAAACATGGCCCAGGGCTTTCTATCTCTGCTGTTTGGGTCAGTTTGTAACAGGTCTCCAGACACCACAATGTAGGACAAAAACACATCCAAAAAGCTATTTTTTATTTCCTTCTCTAGCTTTTACAGGAAGTCTTTTGATTTTTTTTTTTCATCATTTTTAAAGCTTTGAAACGGTAGACCCACCTCAATTAGCCTTTAACATGTTCAAGAAGCGTTTTCATTTTTTCATTTTTCGATTTTTTTTTTAACGAACAATGTTTATATAAGCGTCTTTTTAAGTCAACAAAGCTGAAATAAATTTAAAAGATCTGTAGGAAAACTGGATTATCTTTGGATTTCTCTTTTTTTTTTTCTTCTTTTTTATGTCTTCCACCTAGCACATATAGCCAAGCGATTTGGTCCATTACAATTGCCCAAGTAAATCAAAGGCAAACTCTTTATATATTTATAGCAATTTAATAACATCATTACTCTTGGTGACATTGGGTTTATTGGAAGTGTATATCCAGTTTGTGCCATACTGCATTGTTGCATTGGGACAGCAGAAATTGTACTGTGGTGCTGCAGTGACCGGGAATGTATAGATGGGAAAAAGGGAAAGGGGGGGAAAAAAGGCAACACTGAAAGAAAGTTTGATGGCAAATATGATCACACTCTTGGGCATCTCTTATTGCTGCTGCCCTGGATTTCCAGCCAACAAAGCTCATTTTAACCTAAACATTTTAATAAGAAATCTTACCACTTACCTATTATCCTGTACACGAGAAGCTGTTTGTAATTTACACTGATTAAGCTAGTTCGATAGCACATTCAGAACTTTTTTTTTTCCATTTACTGTCAGGGTCTATATGAGAATCAACAGTCAGCGAACTCAGCTTATCAGATTAAACAAAGCTCACCAATTATCCGACATCAGCTATTATGTCATTTTCAAGTTGAGCTTTCAATTTTACTGATCGAATTAATCACCATAAGACCTAGTTTGATGAGAGAAAAGCAATCTGTTTTACATGTAAACATCATTCTTTATCACAAACCCAAGCTAGCTTTTTCACAGACTGACAGTTTCATCTTATAACTGCTTCTATGGTTTCCTCAGAAGTTTATAACTGGAATGATGGTCTGTTAATGAATGCTATTCTGTCACTAATGTTTGAAGAAAACATTTAGACTGGGTTGGGTTCATTATCAAAATTGATTTGTTATGCTGAATGGCCATTCAGAGGAAATGGGCCTTGCAGATAAGGGTTTTTTTTTTTCTATGCTTTTCTAAAGAATGCTTTGACCAACATCAAATCAGTCATGTGCAAATGTAGTCTGCAGCTCTGCCTAGAAGAGCAATTCATATCTGATGTAGAACAGTGGAATCCTGCAGGGTTCTCATGTTCATCAGTTGAATTTGGGGTTCTGTTTTGTGATCACAGTGCATCATTAAAGGAGAAGTTGAGAGCGGGTAATTGACCTGAGTATAAATATTGAGGGTTATGGGGCAGCGCTTTGTTAGATCTTCTACGAGTGCATTCCTCACGGGCAAGGGGGGGGGGGGGGGGGGGGGTTGAACAATAAACCATGAAATGTTACTCCACATTATGTCCTACCGGGGAAACAATAACTTTCTGTCAGCTCAGACTATCCTTTTCACATTGAGAGAATACAAACCGTAAAAAAGCAGGTTGTGAAAATCACAAAGTATTTTATCATGGTTTTATGATATGCCGAGAAAGAGGGAATTACGTAAGAATGAAGCACGGTCAGGGGGGTGTCTTGAGAAAGTCTTTGGACAGAGGTGTCAGACACAGAGCTCTTGTTATTTGTGGCAAATATTTCAGCCAACCGTTTGACATGCTCTCAGTCAAGCGTGCAGATGTGTCAATCATGTGTGAATGAAGTGAAACTGAGAAGGGGCAAAAGTGGGCCACACTCATTCAGACCAGTACGGCCAGATGCAATTTCAGCTGAAGGGGGGACTTGGTGTGAGAGCGAAGTGGTAATGACTCCACGGCTTCAGCACTTCATCACTGGTAAGTGCAGCAATTTGCCTGGCCATCTATGGATGATCGGGTCTTGAGACTGATATGCGCTTAGGGGTTGGCTGCTCACACATTAACAACTTAACTCCAAATTCTCATTTGGTCTCAATTCACTGAGAGGCAAGTGAAAGCGAGAGAGAGAGAGAGAGACAGAGAGAGAAATCAAAAGTTTCGAGGCAATTTTATGCCTTTTTCTGAAATGACTTTGACTGACTTCATAAATGTAGTAATTGAAAGGAAAAGGTGCTTGATTTGAGACCAAACTTTATGTTCTCTGACACAGTGTAAAAGTTCATTTGTTTATCTGCATGCAAATTACTGCCAAAATAAAAGAAACAGCAATACTAAAAGTCTTGGCTCATCACAAGTCTCTACAACAGCTTGAATGCACCTGGGTATAGACTTTACAATGTCTGGAACTTAATTAGGGGCATCTGTTGAAATTCTTCATTCAGAAATTTAACAGCATGGCATTTTGATGATGGTGGCACAACAGGATATCAGGTGGCACTCCAGAAAGTTCCACTGGTATTGAATCATTTTGAGATCTAGTTACTGCGATGTTCCATTTAGGCTACAGCGTTCTCATGCTCATCAAAGCGCTCCGTTATCACTGGTGCACTGTGGATGGAGGGGAACAGCCTCATCCTGGAAGTGACCACTCCCATCACGCTAGTATTGCTTGACCATAAAATCAAGGTCAGTTCACCCAGAATGGCTTTGTTTTTACCACCGTTTACCTCGTCCTCTAAGTGGTTGAGTGAACGTAAACCATTCCAGCAAAATACATCTAACACCATAACAGAGCCAGGTCGCAAGCCTTCATCATGGGAAACAAGCACTTTAGGGTTTTTTTTCTTCCTTTTTTCTGGCCTGTACTACAAATGCATCCATCTTTTTTTTTTTTTCAGAACAAGGTGAGAGATGGTCACATAACTGTGTTCCACTGTTCAACAAACTACTACCCCCCCCCCCCACTTTATTCTTAAATATGGATTTCAAGGTATAGTAGGGCAGATGACTCAACCACAGTGCCCTTCTCTGTGGACTGCTCTTGATAAAATGTCAGTCTCACCCTAGATTGACATTTTTGTCGGCTGAATCAGACCTGCTTGTTTGTTTTGTCTTATATCTCGGTGCGCGGACACCCTGATTGAAGAGTATGTACTTTTGACCACAGGTGACCCTAGCTGATGGTCTCTCCCTCACACTCCCATGCCAACACCGCCATAGCAACTATTCCTTGTGAAATATCAACAAGTTGGGGAGTCTTCTTCAATCAATCTCTTACTAAACGTGCCCTTACAATCATCCAAAAATATTTCAAGGTCACTGTGATCGGTTCTTCACACAGTGGTAGCTAAAGCAATGGGAAATATGTCCTGGCAGGCATTTTTGACTGGACCCTAAGTATAATGGGATATTAATAGCTTAGTTAATGACAGGACCCACAACAATCTGAAAGCACCTGCTTTTAATACACATTGTTATTTCCATTTAAAGGTATTTCCTTTATTTTGGCAGTTACCTATAAAGTTCTAAGGACATAAAGCTGTTAAAATATAATGAGAGTACTCACCGATGCTTTGAGAGAGAGAGAGAGAGAGAGAGAGAGAGAGAGAGAGAGAGAGAGAGAGAGAGAAAAACTAATTCAGATGACTCATTGTAGTCTGAAAGTGTGAATTCAAGGACTGTTTGCTCTAATCGACTGGCTTCACTTTTCTGATTGAAGCCAGTAAAGTCATCATTGAGAAGGCTGGGTAGCAAGTGCCGAATGAGGTGATGACACAGTAAAATCAATTGCCTGGTAAGTGGTTCACAATACGGAATCTTGCCTTTTCTAATTCGAAAGAAATGAGTCAAAACAAACTCTGCACCACCTCCTGCTACTGATAGACAGAATATCCAGCAGAGATTTGCTACGCACCGAGCTTAACACCACATTATTGTCAATAAAAATAAATAAACAAACAAACAAACAAACAAACTTTGGAAATGCTAAATGATTTGTGACTCAATGAAATTTGTGACTCTTTGAATTACAAAACACACTATGCTTATACAGCCATATATATGTGTAAGTTTTCTTTCAGTTACCCCCCCCTGAACTCAAAGGAACTGGACTGTAGTGTGTGTATCCCAAAGAGAAGTCGCTGCTGCAACTTAGGCCATTCAAAACTGGAAATCAGTGAGCTCAGACCACTGTCGGACACCTCATCCTAAAACTCTGCCGGCTAGTCCGTCTGGCACCATCTCAGCAGCACATCTGTATCTGCTTCATCTGGGCACTTCACGTGACGGATTAGACGAGTCCTGCTAGCATACAGGCGGCAGAAAAGCCAGCGAGTGTGTTGTCGTGTTATGGAACAGTCGGGTGTCCAGTTATGTTCCACCAGCGATGTCAGTGTGTATTATCGTTCGAAAAAAAAAAAAAGGAAAGATGGAGCTGAAGGGGAGAAAATGTCAGAGCCCGGCGGGGATCAGCTGGACTGCTGAGAGGAGAGAGACCATGCATTATGCTCACAGTGATTAACCAATTCTCTGCTCCATCCTTAATAGGCTTCCAGAGACATAAGAATATTGAACAATCGGACTTAAAAAAAAAAAATGGCTTTGGCTAAATATCCTTTCCTCCCTGCATGGATTTCCGCTCCAGTGCTCCCCCTCCCCACTGTCATAGTATGAAGATGGTGCGTGTGCCAGAGAGTCAATTATGATGTAGACCACAGGTTAAATGGTGTTGCATCAAGTTGAACTAAACCATCCCCCGCTGTAGTCTTCACCACAGGAGTTGAGGGGTAGAGCGTGTGTGCATGTGTGTGTGTGTGTATATATATATATATATATATATATATATATATATATATATATACACACAGTAGGCGATTTGTAGGGTATGAGGGGGGATGCCATCCCCCTTGTTAGCAAAATGGCCAAAATGCATTAACCTGCCATCCCGCTATATACTTCATAGAGTAGTGTCAGTGGCATTGGACCAAATCACCAACTGTGTATGTATATATATGTATGAAAACTGTGTAAAAAATATGAAAAATATATATGTGTGTGTGTGTGTGTGTGTGTGAGTTAATTTATTTTTTTCTTTTTTCTCTTACCGTGGTTCCAAATCACAAGGAATACATAGTCTGAAAGCAGGAAAACATTCCACGCTGTTTGTGCTTTTGATGATTAAAAATAGCTTTAATCATAAGACGAAGCCAGTAGGCTGTTTCTTTTTCTTCTCAATTCTCTCTGCAAGAAAATGTATGTGCCTTGCTCATCATGCGGTGCATGTGTGCTTCTTTAACTCAGAAGACGATTAAAGCAGCTCTAATGACAATGTCGACCGTTTTAAATAACAACAAAACACATGTTGTCATTACTCAAACCATAAATAATGTTATATTGGAACATATGAATCCGCATAAATGAATGAAGTAGATCTAATCTCTGGGCTTCTGTAAACAGGAACTTGTTTTTCTTATATCAAAGTAACCGCGCATTGGCCTGAAAAAGGTTAGAACAGTCAGTTGCCATTTTGCAGTTGTCGTGTGTTTCATTTTCTGCTGAAATGGCATGCTCCAGATACAGCTACGTCGTTTTAAGTTCTCTTATCCTCATTTTCTAGTACAGTCATGTACTTGAGGAAGAACTTTAAATTTAGATGAGCTAATGTGTATATTTACAGCATTTCACTCATTGTCATGGTGACGAGCCTTAAAATAACTGCTCAAAGGTGCTCAAGTTTAGTTTTCTTGCACATTTTCTAAAGGAAAAACCTTGAAATAACAGGTGGTGAGGAGAGGTTTTCTTTTTCTCATTTTTGAAGAGCTTTGTTGCTGTTTGTATCATATTTGTTGCTTTGGTGTTAAATCTCTATATGTTTAAATAAAAAATAAACAAAAACTGAAGTTCTGAGTTAGTTCATTTTAAAGCCAAACTGTGATACAAACCGCAACATGGCCCAAAAACCAAAGTTCAAACTGAACCATGAGTAGGGTGAAACTTCACACATCTTAATAAGGATATATCCAGCACCTCACTTCTAGTTAGCCTCTAAACAGCATCAAGATACAGTAGCAAGCAAATAACTGTCCAAAGCAAAGGAGCTAAGCTAACAACAGTCACATCTAACAGTCTACATTTCAACTCACAGAGCATCAGTGATGTTCTGATTTAAGGCAACATCTCAGGTTAAAGAGGTATATCTACTCACCCACTTCATTACTGATAGATGTAGGGCAGATATGGTGTGTCGAAGTGGTGATATCACAGTGAGTTTGACAGAGGGAAGGCACGAGGACTTTCCTCCTCATTTATAGCCAACTGTCTGGAACATTGCTTGTACGAATTGCGAGAGTAAGGACGTGCTAACGGTAGCGCGCGGTAAACTATGAAAATAAAAGACGAGGATGCTCAGTGCCATCCCCTGCAGAAATTTAAAAAAAAAAAAGCCTTTTTGCGGAGGATGAGGGAGCATGCTGATAGAAATGGCCCAGGGTTAATGAATATTGACGCCGAATAATCTTTCCAGCTAGGTCGCAGGTGCACACTCCAGGCCACATTTAACTCACTGGATGTGACAAGCGAAGATCAAAGGCAGACACAGGAACCAAAAACGAGTACCTATACCTCACGCTACTCTACCACTTAAAGACACAATTGACACCGGAGTGCTTTATCCCACAAGAGGGGAAAGAGGGAAATTGCACTAAGAGAACTTTATTCAAATGAGACTTTCTATGAAAAAAAAGTAGGTAAATCGGTTGAGGGGCTAAAATTCAAAAGTGCATCTTGCGAAAAACATCTCTTGGGCAGAGCAATTAGCAAGCATGGGATATCCACTGGAATATCTGACAGCAGACAATGGGGAAAACAGCAAATTAAGTGAGTGTCCAATGACAAAATGCTCTTTAAAATATGGCCCCTGTAGACCAATTACCATATTCACAACAGTAAAAGCAAAGTACACAGGCAGTCAAGGCATGAAATCAATTTAGTTGACACTAGGCTTAAACAATACCATGCCGAAAAACTGAATCCACAGACAACAGGGCCAGTTCTTTCAGTGCGTATGAAAAATCTATTATATATGACAACATCAACCTTGTATGTGCTGGTACAGTTTCTAGAAATTTTTAAAGGGCAAAAATGTTTATACAGTTAATGAGTCATTTAATACAGGACATGGCATGTTTAACTGAAGTGAAAAATCTTAACATCAGCTGTTTATGTTGCATGTGTCGATGTTGTAAGAAACATGACATCCTTTGTGTTGATCTAGTTAAATGTACTCCTTCTTAGTTAACTATTCTGCTGTTCTTAGTTAAATGTTCTTTTCTGATTGGTTGGCTCTAGTCAGGTAGGACACTAGTTTTCACCATAATAACCTCGAACAACACAGCCTGCAGGTGCTGCAGGTATCTAATACAAAAACAGCTTTGTCAGAGGTTTTCATTAAAGTTCATTTGCATCATATTGGAAAAATTCTTCTTTTTTTTTTTTTTTTTTAATATGGGATTTCTGTATCATAGAGTTATTTTAATATGGCAAGGTTAAAGGTACATTAACGCTGAGAAGGGCAGTTGTTTTAATAACCCCATCCATTAAATATCCTTAATTCCATCCTTAATAATCCCATCCTCTCAATCAAAATAGCTTCAGCATTATCAACCATGCACCTGCTTTTGATTGATTTGATAAACTTACTGACAGTCTGGTAAAGGCGGCTTAACCATGGAGAGGAATGGAGGGGCTAGTTTTATTCAGGTCTCGCACTAATGTTATTTGAAATGCAAGTGCACTTGTGTGGATGAATACAACAGGGAGTGTGTTAACAGGAACCTGCCTACCTCATTGTTCCACAAGGACTTGGCCAGTTTGCTACTCTCAACACCTCTTTGCTAACAATGGTTCATGTTTTGACGATCTTGAAGTGGAGCAAAATTAGTAACAATGCCTCTGGGGCAGGTGCTCATGTTCAAAGCCCCCCCCCCCCCCCCCCCCCGCCCCACACACACATACACACAAACCCCCACAACAACACCCCTACGCCCCCTTCCAAATACAATCAGCCCAAAATTAGTACAACTCTCACAACAGCACATTGACCACACAAATTGCATGATGTTTAATCAATTCAGTTCCACATGAGCTGTATCCAGACTAATGCAGAAACAGGAAAGAGAAGTCAGAGTTGAGAATGTATTCTTTTATTCTCTGTTCATCTCATTCCATCTACCTCTGTCAATGAGCGTCCTTCAGGACTGTCACCATTGTGTCCCAATCAGACGAAAGGAGAGGGAAAGCACTCTGATTTATACCACTGCTTCCTTCACTCCTCGGGGACACCAAACCACAGCTGCTTTATTTAGAGAGCCAATCTGCTGGTGATTAATTAACTTCTTTCAAGAGGGACAGGGAATCTCTGCGGTGTAAATGAAGGCCTAAGACTGTGTGGGCAATGGGGAAGCGATGCCCTCCCCCTGGGCAACGTGTCCACTGTGTCACTGCTCCCTCTCTGCAGATGCCAGTGCCCACAATGGGCATACAAAAGCTCTAATTTCCTCATCACCGAACGCGGCACATTTCTGACTACTGCAAATAATACCAACTCCGAGGAAAATGTGGCATAATCTTTGCCCAGGCACGACAAAAAACCCATGCTTTCCCACTGTGTGAATCCCAGCGTTGCCAAGATTGCTCATGATTACTTTTCATGAGATATTTTCTCTGTACTGTTACTTCTTAGCTTCCCTTTTTTAAAAAAAAAAAAAAAAAACAGAAAGAAAAAAATAAAAGAAACTTTGATCTGAACATATATACATAAAGGCCTCTTCAAAAGTGTTGTCCAGTAGTTGTCAGTGGTGTTAGTAGAGTGAGGACAAAGTGTGTTTAAGTATTTGGAGCATTTCATTCACAGCTCTTTGAGGCAAAACAGAAATTCATTTAGTATTGTATGTGTCAGACATAAGAAAAGAAAAGTGATTAGCTCACATTCAGAAGTTTAATTTGATTTATTTATTTATTTATTCATTTTCATGCATATGTGAATGCATCAAATGAACTCAAGCCTCTCTGAAGTGAAATGAAATCAAACTATCATAGAAGATAGTCAATATTTAATTAATCTTTTAGAAAAACTCTCTTTGAATGCACATTGGGAAGTCAAATCCCAACCAGTTGGCTTTCCCCAGATTCACTTTTGGCATGTTTGATCCCTCTAACTTCGGCAGAAACCGATTGTATCTTACCCAAGTGGTCCAAGCTGAGATGAAATATAGTAATGTGAATGAAAAGAGAACTGAGACCTCATCTGAGTGGGTTCACAGTGGATGATCAATTGGACTAGCAATAGATCTGAGTCCTTTCTAAAACAGAGGTAAGAGGAGAATACCAAGAGAAATGTCTTTGTAAAAGACACTGAAAAACGTCTTTTCAGTCTTTAACAATCAGGTTTGTAAGAGGGTGAATTTAACCAGGTCAATAAGAATCATCTATCTTTTCTCCTCACGCCAGTAAGAACATTTGAGATATGGTCATGCATGCTATAGAGCATATTTTTTTTACCAATGCTACTGCACATTATTGGTCTCTCCCTGTCCTAACACCCCTCCCTCAGCTAATCAAGGCCTGAATAACCAGGTGAAATAGAGCAGGGGTGTGGACCTCGAGGAGCAGGATTTGGAAACACTGTCACAGAGGACATTGGCATCAACAAGCCTGCAGAAGATAGAGAGAAATTTGGGGAAATATCTTGAATACAACGTGCAGCTCGCACAAAGATGAACAAGACCCTATGAGAGCAGGTCTTCCCATGATAATAATGAAAATGAATATAAAATTAAGCAATGACCGGTCCCAGCAATATTTCTCATTCCTACTGACAAAAAAAAAAGACTATCAAATGAAAGACTACGGGACTAGAGCCATAATGAAATTACATGAAATGAATGGCAAGTTATGGACCTGTGTTAAAATCTGTCCTGTTAAACATAGCCAGTGTGCTACATCTGTGTTCATAGTACAATTTCCAAAACACTACGGGGGGGTGGGGATGTCTCCGTGGTTTGTTTTGCCTTCAAACAACGTACTGCCAGTGATATTTTCACGTTGCGCTCACTTAAAAATCACCACACCCATTCTGTCAGTAACTGGTTGTTTGCAGACAATCAGGCTACCAAGCTGAGCAATATTGTGAATCATTGATTCGTCCCAATTTGTGGGCAGGGAAACAAGCAGCACTGTCACTGTTCACTGTTTTGTGTTATCACCGGGTTAAAAGACTCTGAAAATCTTCCTGGTCCATTCCAAGAGGAAATCCATATTTCATACTGCATATGGCCGTATTAACCCTGTGTTTACTAGAGTTTTATTGGATTTACATCTTGACTGCAGACCAGAATAGAAGAAAATGAGCTCGGTATGAAACTTACCATGGTGAAGCAAGAAAGAGACAAGGAATAATTATTGTGTATTATATTTTCAGACTGTTTATTAACTGAAATAACTGCTCACTAGATACTAATGTTGACCGTAGAAGCACATGAGCAATTACAGTGTCTAAAATGATCTCAGGGTTAAGACAAGGTGAAGTGCAAACAACCTCACATGAAGAAGGGAAAAAAACAAAATGAACGCTTCCATTACAAAGTGTTGCCCCTGCCCCCTACCCATCCCATCCATCCAAAAATAAATAAATAAATGAAACCCCCTAATGTCACCTTGTGGGGGGGAGGGGGGGGATCGCAGGTGCAGTGGCAGGGGGGATAATTGTTATTAATCAAGGTTGAGAAAACGGACTGATGTGTTGTGGTCAGTGATCTGTGTAATTTGTCTACTTAAGGCCTCTCTCTCTGCTGCTCTCTCTGCTTTGACTGTAACTTTCACCTGCCTCTAATGTTTTCACCAGACGACACCGGCTGCTTTTGGCTCCTCACTACATTCACCGTATTAATGCTGTACTGGTCCACCTATGGAGTTTCATCAAACACAGACAAAAAAAAAGAAAGAAAGAAATGCATACATTGAAGAGAGGTTATTGTGTAGATTTAGCGAAAGCTGAAATATCTCAATGATCCGAAAAAACACAGTGTGATAAGTAACTAGAAACTGAAAAGTTTGGGTTTTATTGCCTAGAATTGTACCATTGCTAGCTGTGTCCTCCTCTATCTTCAGGAGATGTTGCTTTATTGGATTACCTCTGACACCACAGACCTAGTCACGCCAGCCATGTCAATGACCTTAGACAAAAACAGGTTACTCAGGATCCTTCTCTGATTGAAGAGGAACAGCTAAAGCCATCCTCCACGTAATTGAACATTGGACCGACGCTGAGAGCCAGAGTAAGTGCAGAAAAATGGTTGGAAATTTCTTTTTCTGACCATTGTGTGTGTTTTCTTTCAGCGTGTCAGCTCTTCGGTATAAAAACGGCATGATACTCAGGGTCAAGCGCTTGGGAACTGCTGAAGGCAATCTTCCTTTCTATTACGGAGAGGGCCTTGATTTCCCTCAGGCAACGGAGGAAAATATGGACAATGTCATGATTGGTTGAACTTTCTTCTTTTCTTTTTTTTTTTTTTTTTAGGACCATTACAATCAAGGGATATAAAAACTGTGCATACAAGTGTGGCATTTTCATGAACTCTTCATGAACTCTCTGTAAGTTCCACTTCAGTTCAAAAATCAATCACTGGAAAGGATAGGAAACTGATGCTCATGCGTGGATCTTGACAGTCATTGGTAAAAATGTCATTGTCTTTTGAGGATGTGTGCCTAGTTTATATATATATATATATATATATATATATATACACACACACACACACACACACACACACACACACACACATATATATATATATATATATATATATATATATATATATATATATATATATTCAGGGTGGGGGTACTGCCTCTGTTTTAAGCAATCCTGGTAAAACTGGGGCTACTTCAGCTGTTAGCTCCATTCCCTGAAAAATTCTTATTTACCCTGGAATTGAAGAATCTGCTAATAGTGTCTCAGTCTTAAAGAACAATTAATGGAAATCATTATTTCTAATGAAATACTGGGACATTGTCCTGTTCCATCCTGTTCAAGTGATGGTTTTGCACATTAAAGGGGCTACTTCAAGGTCAGATATGTGTTTCCTCCAGCACGTCCTTCAGCAAACACCTCTCCACAGAGACCTGTCATCTGTGGCAGCGGGTTAATCAGCGACAAACAGCAACAACACAGAGCGCAGAGTGAGTCATAACCCCAAGACACTCTGAAGAAGAATCTGCCAGTTTTTTTTTTTAAGAAACGCTGTTTTCTCACCACATTACTCTATTCAGAATGTTATTCTGTCAAAATAGTACAGACACAAAACATTAACTTGCCATTCAGTGGGAATTCTCACAAAGTCATTTCATTTTGTGCTTAAAGTTCCAAGTTTAAACATTCTCGTCCATGTTGAACTTTTAACAAAACAATACGTTGTATTTGGAAAAAAAAAAATCCCCTGTCTAGCCTGTGAAAGAGAAAGAGATCGCAAGGCAAGCACTTATTGCATGTTAGATCCTCAGTAAATTTTCAGTTAATGAAATCCTGCAGACAACATGCTACTGAGGTTGCTTAATCCAACTATTCTGCTCCCTAATTGGGTCCGTTTAGATGGTTTGCGTCTAATATTAAGTTGCCCTGGGCATCCATTAATGCTGAGCTCCTGAAGAACCATTGGTGAAGGTCTTTCTCCCTGTAATCAACCGAGGCCTGTTATCATGTCAGTCCAGAAATCAACACTAAAGAGAAGGTCATGTGCCCTGAACCTCGTAACCCTATTTCCTTATTGGACTTTAATTTTGTTTATAAGTGCAAAGAGAGTCACAGCAAAATCATATCAGTTAATTATGGGAAAATACACACACAGGAATAGACTGTTCTCAAAACCCAGACCCAAAGCCAACACAAAAATGTGATGTATTAGAACAAATACATCTGCAACACTGGCGATATGGAAGAGAAGAATGCATGAGGAAAATCTTTGCTTAAACCAAGACAAAAAAAACCCCAAAAACAACGAATCATACACATAGGCAGCCCTAACTGCGAAAGCCCAAAACCACTAAATTGGTCAAGAGGGACTATACATGTTAAGTCTATGACTTTCTCTTCATAAAAAAGAAAACAGCAATTAAATGGTGTGGAAATGGCCTCAGAGTGCACCTGCGTCTTTATTTTAAATAAGAGACCTGGGGGATCAATACCAATAAACACGACAAAAGAGGTAATTTACAAAGTTACGCGCTTATGAGCCAAGTGGATAAGCATGCTGGGCTGCTGTGTCTCAAAGACAATTTTCAGTGAAGTTTATAGCAATACAGAAAGGGTAACAATCAGTTGATAAAGAAAACAAAAAGAAAAAAAAAATCTACATCTTTCACCAAAAAAAGGGGTCAGCTTTACATTTTAATTATTTCACGGTTTTATAATTATAGTTTTAACATGTTTCAAAGAAAGGGTTCAAAGAAGACATCGTGTACGAGTTACTGTCAGGCAAAGAAATATCTAAGAACTCACTATTTAAGACAGACAAGTGTTTATGTTTTAGAGGGACTAGCTTCAGTATTAAAGTTGAGGGAAATTTTTAAATCTGATTTTAATGTTAGGGCTTGCACGTACAGACTAAAGATGTACAGACGAGGAACCTTCCAACTGAGAAAATAATAATCTTTCCTGTATTTTTTTTGACCCCGAATTTCCAATTAAAGGCTTGTGTGATCATGTCAGGAGCTGAGATAATTTTTCTCTCAGTCCTGACAGTAATACCAGAGCTGAGCAGGAAGATTTTGTCTAATTGGGTCAAAAAAAAAAAAAAAATCCTGTTCTCAAGCAAACTGAAGATTCTGAGGAGTTTTGAAATTATCTTAAATCCTCATCTCAATCTTATGTGTGAGAAAAGAAAATTATGATAAAAATAATAATAGTAATATTTCTCATAATTCCCCAAAATTCATCAGTTCAAAAAGATAATCAAATCATGTAGTTTCCTGACAGAAATGGATCACATTTTTTTCAATGCAGTAAAAAGCATTAATGTTTGCAAATTAGGAAACTAAATGATTTATGAGACAATACAAGGCTGCCAATGGATACATCTTCAGATTGATGCACTGTACAACTCTACATGCTGTATGAAGAACCGTCATGCTAATTGGAGAGGGAACTTTCTGGAAAGAAGACATTTTTCTCTAGCTACTTCAAAGGAAAAAAGAAATACAGACTGGATCTGTAGGGAAATGGTTGTTCAAAGCTTAAAGAAGCTTTTGCGAATTCCAAACATGCTAAGGGCCAAATTAAAACAAAGCAGTGTAGTACTTGATATTCATGCAATCCAAGAAAGAACCACAGTAACATGTGTAAACATGCTTTGTTGAGTTTTTATAGCAGATAAAAGCTGATGAAAAGCGTCCCTCCACAAAAAAATGCAATATACACAAAGTGCGGTTACAAAAAAAAAGTCTTCTAATCTTTTCAGACTAAATGTAGTAAACTAAATGCAAACTGTCTTCCCTTCAGATGATTTACAGGTGCAACAGACAAGATCCTTTTGAGACAGTTGTGAATAACAGACTTAACACAGGTAAGTAAAACCTTATTTATTTTTACCACATTTTGCATGTGTTCTAATACTGGCATCAGAACATCAGTCTATTTTGCAACTAAAAATTAATGCCATAAATCAGAAAATTGAAGCATGAAGCAGTGACAAGCTGGGCCGTTAAGTCAGATTGATGATTTACTGTTACGTCCTACTGCAGCCAGACTCCATTCACCAGTCCCAATGGGACACACACACTGGATGCATTGATGAATGCACTGAGTCAGGGTATATAGCTTTGCATATATGAGTACAAAAACCTTGGTACATCTCTCCCTTCAGATATGTTGTATGTACCAAATGCAGTGGAGGTCAAAATTTCTTTGTTGTTGGAAATACAGTGTATACCTTATGCCTCACAGCTTGAGGTAATATTAAGAAAGTGATACTGACATTAGCGCATGTATGGCAGTTGTGAGCAGAAGCATTGTCCACAATGCCTTTTTTAGTAAAGCGTAGTGGGCTTTTGTTGTGGTTGTTGTTGTTTTCTTTTCTTTTTTGGTTGGTTGTTTTTAAGGGGTTTTCAATGTTTGAATTATTAATCAATAGAGCTGTCCCACATTTAAAAAAAAAAAGAAAAAAGAAAAAAAAGATTTAATAATTAAAATTCTGAGAAGCTAGAAATAACATTTTCCTTTCGAAGTGGCTTTGCGGTCTCAGTCAACCAAATGGCAGTAAAGTTTGTGACCCAGGATACATTTTTTAGTTTTAAACAGCGGGCTCAATCTATATGTTGGGCTTGGCTAGCGAGCCACTTTTCTCTTGTATTGTCCAGCCACTATCTCACTCATAAACTTAATTTTCCAGTTCTTGCTCACACTAAAACTATTCAGTATCAAAATATGTTAATGATTATGAACGATGATGTTACTGATATCAAACGAAATTGAATACTGAAGCTAAACTGAACTCTGTCGAACATCGTGTTCCCCATGCTCTATCCACTGTGGATAGCATAATGTGGCTATCTCCATCCCTTCCAGAGATACACCAGTCAGTGAACTAAAGAAGCATCCAAATCAGCAAAGTACAGAAAGTTCACAAGACAGACTAGTCTACATGCCACTGTGAAATTTTACATTTGGTACTTCGAAATACAGAGAGGCAGTGAAGTGATATGTGTAACAACAGCTCTGGAAGTTTGTATAATTTGATGTCCATCGTGTTAGTCAGCATTATAACAACCACTGGCATGAATTAGAGGTGCAGTGAAGAGCAGCAAACATTCAAAGGCTTAGGTGGGAAAACTGTTGTCACATTCCAGAGCTCATCTCTTCTCATTGAAATAATTATGGTTTGGATAAAACTTGGTATAGTTTAGGCTGTAGATTATAGGTTCCAACTTTTCAGGTTATCTAAAGTGGGACACACCAACAGAAATAGTTTGCCCCCACCCTCACCAGGCCCAAACTCATGAAAACCTACATCGGTGAAATGTCTCTCTGTGTCCACCCTTCCACTCCTGTGCTTTTTCACATAAACCCCAAATGACCCTTTCCTCCCATTTTTGTACTGGGAAAATGGATTTAATGTCGTAATCTTGCACTGATCACCTGCTCACGCCTTTAAGCTTCAGCTGAGAGAGTTCAAATCTGGACTACATAAACATCCTCTAAGGTTTTTTTTTTTTATCAACATATGCCTTGAAATCAATGAAAAAAATGATGATGTGGATGGAAACAGCAGATGAATTGGAACACTTGTTACCTATGGGGATTGTGTGTATAAATTGATTATGATGCCCTACATAAAACTTTCTCAGACGATTCACATCCGTATCTTTAAAAACAAAAAACAAACAAACAAACAAAAAAAACTGTAAAGAACTGCATAAACCTGTTTTCATTTTGACTTAATTTTGTGATAATCTGTCAGTTACGTCCTGCTGAATTGTAAAGACAGCAGAAATTGAACTGTGAGGAAACATATGTGTGTTTCTAACTGAGTGATTTCCTAACAATTCCTTAGCCTGTTTGCATTGATCTAATGATTAGCAGCAAGATTGCAAGAAAGAGTTGTCAGAGATAACCAAACTAGCATTTAGAATGTCTCAAACGGTGAATAAGCCTTGGAACAATGGTCATAAAAATGTTTGAATAAATTGAAAAGGCTAATCAATTTGGGTTTGTTTTGAGAGTAGATCAAATCCTTAACACAATATATCCTCCCCTTGGGTGTTTTAATGTAATAACAACAAGCTGAACATTTGCACTCTGAAAACAGCTGAAAGTAAAATCAAATGTTTGTACTTAATTTCCTCACAGGCTACAGCCCATATAATTGCTGCTTAATCAATTTTGTTTAACTTTCTCTTTTTCCTCAACGGGGGAAAATATTATAGAAGCTCACAAATGGCTAAACTCACATTAGACTGCCAGGAGGAACTCGACATTTGGCAGAAACTTGACCCTTTGTCCATTTAGTCTAATTAAGATTATTTGCTTTGGGGAAAAAAATGAATATGGAAGTTTCTGTACTGTTTCCTGTGACCCCAAAGTGAAGAAATTCTCTTTCAAGGGACCACATCAAAGTTAAAGGTGATATTTCGAATGCTGATTAAAAAAATAAGGAGTATGGAAGGAAAGCTAAAGTGCTATGAAACAGAACATAAAGGCATATCTGATGGAATACTCTGATGTAACCCTGACAGGAGTGGATTGCTCGTGGACAGTGTACGAGGGCACATTGTGTACAACAAGCTTGATCTCAGGAGCAGCACCAGAACCAGCGACACGCAATCCACATTTGCTGAGCTGATTTTGCACAAAGACTCCCCACAGGCATCAGCCAACATCCTAATCAGCCTTCATGCCAAAATAACAGCAATTTTCTGGAGTATTCCCGAAGTAGCATAATTACCTCACACAAGTTACGTGACTCATGTATTCCCTTGGTTTATACCTGTGGGTGTTCCGCCCAGGGCCGTAGCTACGGACAGACACAACTGAACTAGCTCAAAGAGAAAACAAATGACCTTTTGTAGAAGTTTGCTTATTGTAAAGCAACGTGTTTAGAAACCAGGGAGCAGGGCAGCACGTCACTGCATGAGACAGGGTGAGGACGTGCTGTTTGCAAAAAGCATAACAAGTTCTTTGTTTTTTTTTTGATAGGATATAATAGTTTCAGATATTGCCTCGGATACGCATACACCACCTTCATCTTCGTAAGTAGTTAAGCAAAAGTGAAGTGCACTGGAGCAGACGGGAGACATCAAGTATTGCTCAAACAGAAGACAGGTATTTAGAAATGTAATCTAAATGACAAATACTTTTTGAATATTTCAAACTTCTTTTCTCCCCTTCTTCCCCCGCAGCAAGATGAAAACAACCATGGATCACTGTCCATTTCTGTTAACAAACAAAACATTTGTGAGCAGACCGAGTAGCACCCTACTTCAGCACTAAAATGGCTTGAAAAAGGAGAAAAAAATATTTCTCCATTTTGGTAAGGCAGAAAATGTTTGTATTTCGTGTCCTTATATTCCACCTCTCCAAAAGTTATTCTGCTTGATCATAAATAAACTGGGGAGAGCAGGTAGTAAAAAGGAAGGAAAAGGAAAATGTCAACTGCGTATTTTCTTTAAAGAAATAAATCACATATTTCCGTAACACCTATTTTCTTCAGAACAATAAAGGCAATAACTGAAAAATAGATGTGCCATCTGGAATTTTACCAACGCAGAGCTTGTGAATATGTGTGTGCCCTTGAAAAAAGATGTGAAGTTCAATCCAGATCAACTCCTTCTCTGTAGGTAGATCAATATAAAATGATCCTGGTGAAGAGGGGATGAAGCCCTGTAAACCGGTCTCTGATCAATACGGGCCGACGCAGGCGGTCAAGCTCAGCTCACCAAGACAAAAACGATGACAACAAAAATTGGTCTAATTACTGTAACGCGTCAAGGTCAAATCTCTTCACTTCACATACAAAACCAAACACCAAAAGCAATCTATTATTGAACTATTTCTGCAGAACATTAACGATTATCTGACTCGCTGTGTCGTATCTTTGATCGCCATTGATATGTGACCAATTTTTTCTTCTTCTTCTTATTATTATTATTCCTTTTTATTTCTTAGAACACAGCAACAATACATGAGACATTGAAATATGTGTCGAGATCGCTCTGAGAAACAATAAAAACGTATAACTTCATGATTAAACTGGAGAAGCTTTGTTTTTATATGTTAATTCTGCTTCATTTACGACTTTAGCTTTTTCCGTCGTTCAGCGTGACAAATCTGGAGCACCCATGCTGTGAAAATGCTAATCATTATGAATCCACTCAGTGGAGAGATCTAAGGATGACGGAACAAGCCGGCAATTAAGTGAAGCTTATGACAGATAGGCTTATGTGATCACCTTCAAAATTCCATTCCAATCAGGAATTACCCAACTTATCTACAGCATGCCTGAACGCCATGCCTGTTAACTTCTACAATACTACCGTGTGAGAGGATTCACAGGGATGAGTGTGAGGACCTCTTTTGATAATGTGTATGTGTGAAGGTAAGACCCATTTATTTAATCTAAAATTTCTTATACCCTTATGTCGTTTACTGTCAGTGAAATTGGCAAAATAAATATGTATTTATCCTTCAAGCTCCAGCTGCAGCTGAAACATATAGTAGAGTACCACCAAAAAATATAATTGTTGGTTCAAAAAAACAAACAAACAAACAACATTTTAAGTGTTTAAAGGGGAATGGGGTTGATTTCTTTCAGAAGACATAAATACTCTCTTTTAATTTGAATACCAATAATAATAATTAAAAAGTTTCGATGAACTATCAGAGTATATTCTGTAAATGCAAAACAATAAGAGTACCTGAAACAAATCACTGCCTCATTCCAGTTGTCACGATGCATATGTCTACTGATTTTATTAAAAGTAACCACTGATTAGAGAGGAGAGATGTGATGTACCCCATATTAAACAAAACCTTTTCATTTCACATCACATAACAACGTAATTATGAATAGTTGCATACCTGAAAGAAATGGTTACTGAGTTGCACGCAGCAGAATTCAAATTCACCTGAAGTTTAAAACACAAGAGACATTCTATTCGGCAGGCCCTGTACGCTCATCCTTTCAAAGGCAGCAAGAAAAACCTCAAATATGACACAACAGAAATTTAAAGCCGCCATTTCACTTTTTTGGCAGTTGCTTTTAAAATTCTCCTTGAGAAACAGATTAAGGTTAACAGATACTTGTTGGCGGGGGGGGGGGGTGTTAGAATGAGGGCCAAACATTTGAAACATCTGGAATCAGCATATTCTAAATCAATCAGCTAAAACAAAACTGTTCTCAAAAACTTACTCAAAAGAGCACATTAAAGTGTGTTTGGAGAATGACCTGACTGTCTCCCCTTCTTTCTTGGTGGTGGGCAATATGTGATTAATTCACCCTAGAACTGACCAAGCACTGAAAAAGTGAAAAAGTGTTCCAAACTACTGACTATTCCAAAGTTGGCAGTTGTGTGCACACTACGGCCCAAATCCTTATATATTTGTCTTTTTTTTTTTTTTTGAGCAGTTGTAAGCAGATAACAACTCTGTAAGAACAGACATGACACTGGTGGGAACATGGGCAAATGCTGAAAATCCGACTGAAAACAGGATTTAACTGTGATTAATGTGTGAGTCAAAGATGGGGCAGGGAAGGTGAAATTGACTCGCTGTAAGTGAAAGTAAATCATATGGATGTCAATGCTTTTCTGGGTCATGTTCAATGCATTGCCAGCAACTGCAAATCCTCCACATTTCCACAGAACTGCATTATAGGAAATCTGCAGAATCATTAAGTAATTAAAAGACGGACAAAGACTGGCAATAAGGAACACACTGGTAAAAGTGGAAGAACAGCTAGTAAATGAATAAATAAATAAACAAACAAATAAATAAATAAATAAATAAATGCAAGGGTTATCTGCAATGGTTAATAGTCAAATTAAAAGATGTTTTCATTTAATGTACTGCAGGTGTCGTAAGTGTCGTGTATTTTAATCTTAAGGGGAAAAACATTTAAAAATAATCTCTTTTTGTTGTTGTTGTTTGTTTGTTTGTTTTTTCTATTTTTCTTCTGTTCATTGACCTCTAAGGTCCAGACTCAGATACACAGACTCAACAGTTTGCTGTGTTACAATGTTCCAGTAGGTCCTATCTTCCTAACGTCCATCCAGATATTTCTTTTTTTTTTTTCTTTATTTCTGTTTTTTTCACTCATGAATGGTAGCCCACATTAAAATGTACTGGAGCTAAAGTAAGTTTTCCCTGAAAACCAAAGCAAATACTCTTGGTTTTATCCAATGAACCATCTGGCAGTTTTTAAATGAAACTTTCCATTTAGCACTGTGTCTCTCTCTATTGTTACCTCGGTAGAAGCTGAGGTCACGTGACTCACTAGCTATCTAACAGGAGGGTGCTCTGAGAAAACACAGATAAGAATGCAACCATTTATGAGTCTTACAAAGAACCCTACACACCATTTACTGGAATAGTCTGCATGTCTATGCGTCTAATGATGCAGACTTACATTAGAGCATTAAATAAAAAGTTTTGAGGCATTTTATTGTTATCTCAATAGTTAATGAGTTAATTTTGACATGTATGCCAGTTAAAAGTAATTGTGTTTTTGGCGTCTTGTTGCAGATCGTTCGAGTGGTGTCTGTGCTGATGAACTGATTACATGATTATTCAGTGTATCCATCCCTCCAAGCTAGAACCATGTCCTATTGGATAATGCAAATGGACCAGTAAAAGGATTAGTTAATTAGTTGATTGGCTTATTTTATTTGGATCCCCATTGGCTGTGTCAAAAGCAACAGCTTCTCATCCTGGTGTCCACAGAAACAAACATCACCTCAGGAACTGGGCCAAATATTTAAAGGATCAGGGGGGTGTTCCAGAAAGCGGGTTTAGTGAAAACTCAGAGTAAGTAGTTAACCTCCTAATAGAAGAGCCCTATGACTTTGTTTTGCTAAGAGAATGAAGCCATGGGGTTCTTCTATTAGGAGGTTTACTACTTACTCTGAGTTAACTTACTCTGAGGTGTCACTAAACCCGCTTTTTGGAATACCCCCCTGTATGTGAACAAAGACTACAACTGGACATTCATGTTATTGTATGTTCTTCAATATCTAAAAAAGAAAAAAAAATCACGTTGCCACACCTTAAGAAGGGTCTGAGTACTAACAGATTGTCTTAAAACGCTTCTGACATTAGGCAAAGGCTTTGGTTAATGACTGTGTCCTTATAGACCCCAGAGATATTCAGAGAATTAGCCCATAAAGTTCACAGTGACAGCTCCAGCACTGCTCATTAAACGTGGGGAGTCCATCAGCTGTTGTATTAATAAGCCACTCAGCTTTCAGGAGCTGTACACACACAGCAAGCTCTCCACAATGCCTCTGAAAAGTCAAAGTTCATGAATTATTAAATCAGTAAAACAATGAGTACAGGTGATGCATCCCCTGCATTATTCATTACAAAATCACAAACTCCAAACACAAATTACTGGCAATACATTGATTATACTTTGGGATTAAAATAGGGCAACAACCAGCAGTCACTGATTTAGGTGGAGATTTGAACTGTATTTAATAGTGACTTGCTACAAGGGGCTGATGCAAACTTGTCAGAGTGCACACACACAAAACATACATTCAGACTTGTGGGAACCAGGAAATGACCCCATAAAACTACCACTTGTCAAATGTTCATCATATGTTGCTTATCATCATGGGGACATTTGTTGTACACAATGTCACAGAAACAGAAACATGGTATACACACACACACACACACACACACATACACACACACTTATTTCCTCTGATTTCCTTCCATTTCCTCCTATGACTTTTTCGGTAACACTTTACTTGGATAGTCTGCCCACAAAGGGTTTACAGCATATTTGTAACAGTTCAACATTTTGAATAAGCTGCAGCTTCAACCATCCGTATATACATTGTTGAACATTAGTTGAACATCAAAATGTTCAACAAGATTAACGAAATGGTTTACTAATTGTTTGTTGAATATGTGTATATACATTAGGCTGTTGAACATTTGTATAGCATAGGTTGACCCTAACCCTAACTCTAACCCCTAACCATAGTTGAAGTTCAATTAAATTATTCTGAGAATATGTAGGTATGTTCATTAGTCGTCACATGTACTCTATAAACCCTCTGTGGGTGGACTATCCAAGTAAAGTGTAACCACTTTTTCTGCTCTAATGTCTGCAAGATACCAGCAAGTACAACATTTGTCAGAGGTAAGACATGTCTTCCACTGGGTCAAAGATTTTCATCTTTCACTCCCACCTCAAACTAGATTACGTTTACCAAGGCCAAAACATCCGCGCGGACTATGCTTCCAGACATCCTGAGTACTTCACTGAGAATTATTATCAAGTTTTCCCACATTCAGCAAAGAACCCTTTAAGAGTCACTGACCTCTGGAACACCGAGATGTTAGTAACAAATTCAACATTCATTCATTGACCGTCTAAAAAAATGTCATCACATAAAACAGAGGAAAATGAGGAAAAAGGACAACCAAATGAGGTACACTCTAAAAAAGTCATTGGATAAAAATGTCACAGTGTAAACGAATCTGAAACGAACGTGATATAATCAGTAAAACATGAAGTCTCCACACTGAAAACATCCTTTTGTTCGTGGTGACACTAACAGAAGGATGTCTTATGTCTGTCATTAGCGTAGCACTCTATGAAATGAAACACAAGTTGAAATTGGCACCAGGTTGCACAGACTGTACACACGAGTGAGAGATGCCTTATCTCCCCTGCCGAAGAATAATGACGGTACCGCCCACAAACATATGGACTGCCATATCCTGTTTCTTCCTCTCACTTCCCCCCTTTTCTTATTCACTCCCTTTCTCTCTTTCACTCTCTCTCTCTCTCTTTCTCTTCTCTTCTCAAGCCTTTGAGCTTGCCAAAGATCCATTCACTCTTAATTCTTGCCATTTTTCCTCTCTCTCTCTATCTCTCTCTCTCTTCCAAAGTAATCCGATAGCGAGGCTTCGCAGTTGATAAAAAGTCATGTCAGAGTTCCATGAGAATACTGCTAAGACCCCTGCACCTTCAGCGTCCGCTATTTCAAAACAGCGAGTCCCTCCTGGTAAGAGGGACGTGCTTCTCATAGCCGTTTGGCTCATTCCGCTTTTGTTGCTGCATCAGAGAGGGTGTGCTGGGACATCTAACCTTCCTCCAGCTTCTCATTATCCAGAAAAAATACAGCCAGCAAGCTGGTAGTTTGAATAGCTTGTGGACTTAAGGGACCTGAAAGGCTAAAGGTAATCTAGAAAAGATTTGTAATGATCTTCATCACAACCACAAAGTTGAATGTTATCATCTGTAATAAACAACAGGCTGGCAGATGCCGCCATGCCATCTTACATAGTAGGATTATTCCAGTGTGCAAAGCAGGGCAATTAAGTCCTTACACCCATAATGCCCAGTGTTAAATCACTCTCACAACAGCCCTAATGTGACTGAAATCTAATTAGTCTGGGGGACACAACAGATACAGTGACACACCACTAAGGGCATTCCCAGGCGCGCATTGTCAAGCGACTGGAAAGGAAAAATGTTTACGTCTCATAGTCGCAG